>NC_037670.1:86980310-87046391 GCF_003255815.1 Theropithecus gelada
TATTTTTTTTTTTTTTTTTTTTTTTTTTTTTTGAGACGGAGTCTCACTCTGCCGCCCAGGCTGGAGTGCAATGGCCGGATCTCGGCTCACTGCAAGCTCCGCCTCCCGGGTTCACGCCATTCTCCTGCCTCAGCCTCCCGAGTAGCTGGGACTACAGGCGCCCGCCACCGCACCCGGCTAGTTTTTTGTATTTTTTAGTAGAGACGGGGTTTCACCGTGTTAGCCAGGATGGTCTCGATCTCCTGACCTCGTGATCCGCCCGTCTCGGCCTCCCAAAGTGCTGGGATTACAGGCTTGAGCCACCGCGCCCGGCCAATAATCACATTTCAAGGGCTAACTAGCTACATATAGCTAATGGCTACAATATTGGACAGTGCCAACTGAGAACACTTCCATCATTGCGAGTTGTTCTATTGAGCACCATAGTTTTAGAGGACCATTTTGAGCATTTTCTCGGTAGCCGGGGAAATATCCAGAGTAGAAAAATGAGGAGAAAGACGGGAAATGGAAGGGAAAGTGGCCATTATCACCAATGAACTTTATCTATTGGCATGGAATTGTGGGAACAATGTAGCCAGCTTATTAGAGATGGGACATCTTAAATCTTATTATAGGCAACAATCTTCCAAAAGTCAATTAAAAAGCATGAAAATGTATCCTTCGGTGACACCAAGGTAGAAGTTCAGACATGGAAACTTCCTTTTCACAAACACCCCTAACTGGGCTAACTCTTTGTTTAACAATAGAAAGCACCAGGCAGTAACATTAATCAGCTAAATGTAAATGTGGAAAATTACTTTTTTTGCAAGAATCATGATAGGAGATTTTTTCCCCCAACCATTTTGTAGAATTAAAAAAAAAAAAAAAAAAAAAAAAACATGGAAAATGTTTTGTTTATTATTGAAATAAAGCAAAAATCAAAATTCATGGTTAAGTGTTCAACTCTTGAAAGCAGCATTACTGTCCTTGCTTAGGGGGTAAATAAAGAATGTTTTGTGGAACTGGAGCCCCAGTAAGGATGTTGGCAACAAAGCATTGAAATTTCAGCAGTAGATTCTTAGTTCCAACTCTGTCACTGGAATCTGTGTGACCCAGGGCAACTGACTTAATCTCCCTGGCCTCAGTTTTCATTTTGAGTTGGAGAAAGATGGCATTGGACTGAGTCCTTGGCATCATTAACATTCTGGGATCACTTTCGTGACCATATTCCTGACTTCAGCCATAGACATAAATGCTTACATCTTTTATCATAGCCATAAATATTGTTTCTTTTAACACTCACAGATGATCAGTGTTGTCAGTTGCCCTCACTGAAGGCTCCCATAATCAAACCTCTAAGCACTGTAGGTCTGGCAAACCTTCAGGTTTTCTGAAACTCTCATACAGGGGGATACTCAGCATTTAACTACTCTGCTCAGAGTGAGGAGTGAAAACCTCTCAGGGAAATAGGAGCCCCAGCAACTGTAGATTTACCCAGAGGTGAGAGCAGAGGCTCCACCCTACTTGTAAATGCAGCTGTAGTGTCACAGACAAGAGAGGACTGGGAGCCATTTCCAACTTGGCCACTCATCAGTGACATGACTTGGAACAAGTCCTTTCACTTCTCCAAACCCCAGTTTCCTAATTTGTAAAGGAATCATAATACTGTAGTTGTAGGGAAGGTAAGTTAGGAAGCTAATGAAGCTTAGATTTCAGGGTCTCTCACTTGCATGAGCCCCTTTCAAGGCCCTGTGCATTGTTATTATTACGTTTTTTAGAGACAGAGGTTTGCTCTGTCACCCAGGCTGGAATGCATCCATGCAATCATAGCTCACTGCAGCCTGTTAACTCCTGGGCTCAAGTGATCCTCCTGCTTCAGCCTCCTGAGTAGCCAGGACTACAGGCGTGAGCCACAGTGCCTGGCCTTTTTGGCATTTTTGTAATTTCGTAATCTTTTCCTCAAAGAAGGGCCCCCAAGTTATATACGATTCAGGCCCTACAAAACCTTGTAGCAAGACGGCACTTGGATACACTGCTGTCCTCTGAAAGAGATTACTCAACAAACAAGATCTGGCGAAGCCAGCCTGGTCTGCAGCTTTTCTGTTTCTTCCAGATGCCATCCTCTCTCACATCTCGGCACACCTGTGAGCCGTGCTGGCCTGTGCCTCTGGACACCACAGGAAAGGTGACACTTATCAGTCACCAGCCCTTCTTGGGCGCTACAGTGTGTGTTCTTAGAGGCCACAGAATTATGGAATCTGAGAGCCAAAAAGAACCTCTAGGGAGCTTTTACTTTACTCACTCCTTCCAACAGATGTTCTTTCCTCCCCTTTCTCTCAAATTCTCCCCAAATAGAGATTTCACAGTCTCCTTTAAAAGCCTGGTCTGGTATTACATCATCAATATTCTTAGGGATATTTTCCTTAGGACTAACCCTATTTTCTCTTCTAATTCAGATATGACAATGCTTTGAACCTTCTTTTTAGTTCTGTTTTATGCAGATTGCTGGACACTTTCACAGACATACTTATGTGTTTTCCTGAACCTACTGAATTAACATCCTTCTTTTAGAAAGAGGTAACTGAGGTTCAAGGTGATACTAGATTTGGCCAACGTGATAGATGGTGGGGTCAAGACCCCGGGAGGAAAGTTCTATTTATTATCGCCGTTGTCTCCAGAGGGGGATTCTGGACCTTGGAGATGTCACACAATCTTTGAGAGAGCCAAAGCTTATAAACAGCTTGCTTGATTCCCAGGGGTGTTGTTTCTGTTATAGGATGGCTGTCTCCATTTCCGTCAGCTGCCACTGGCTTTGTCACTAAAGTCTCTTTCCTGGGTCACTGGGCTCAGAATTCTGTTTTTCTCCTTGGTGAAAATCCAAACTTTCAGCAGGGTGCTAAAGGAGGTACTTGTGCCTCAACTCTTCACACACACTACCCCCTCTCCCACCACCATCCCCATTCTTTATTTAAAATGAAATCACAGTCTATTCTTTCTTCATTCATTCATTCCAAAATTATTTATTGGGTGCCTGTTATGGGCATGACAGTAATCCCATAACTTCCCCCAGAATGCAAGAAAGTAAGCATTTAAAGAGGCCTAGATATGGCAAGCGACATCAGCAAGGTGGCAGAAGAGGAAACCCCAGGCCCTCGTGTCCCTACAGAGACACTGACTTATCTATCAATAACATATGGACCAAATTGCTTTTGTGAGAATGCCTCAAGAGGCCTAGATAGTCCGCTTTCTAGAAAAAAGGATTTTCTAGTTATTTAGTCAAATAGTGCACTTAGTAAAAAAAATTTTGATTGCTTTCTGTGTGTCAGGCACTAAGACCTTTATGAATATTAATGTAATTTTCACCCAATTCCCATGAGGTGGTGGATTCTATAATTATTTATTATTGTCCTGATGAGGGAAGTAGAGACACAGAAAGGTTACAAACTTGCCTCAGGCAACACAGGTGGCCAGTGCCTGCCACAGAAAATCTGGCAGCGCTGTTCCTGGGGCCACGCCCCACACCGTATTTAAAATTGGAAGCTGGCACAGTCTTGGGATGTTTCTGAGCTGTTCAGATGAACAGATGCTTGAGTTATGCTGGTTTTAGGGATCTGTCTTTCAAAATAAAAATGTGTTCCTCAAAGGAGTAATTGAATTCACCCGGTCTTAACTCTTGATTCAATAAACAGAAGATGGAGGAAAGGAGCTGGTTTAGGTTTTAGATCTCTATCTTTGATCCTAACTCTTGATGGATTTTACCAGACAAAAGAAGAGAATGACCAATTAAAGAGTGGAAAAGGCGATGATTGGGTGAGATCTTTAAGAATAAATGTTTATCACAAATGCAACTGAATAGGACTTGAATTTCACCATACTTAACACATGGAAGCAGAAACTACCACTCCAAACATTTCCGTATCAGTAATCCACACACTCTGACACACAAATAAACATTCTATAGATAGACATAGGTATAGATACAATTATAACTTCTTAGATTTCTCTACGGCTCAGAAAAAAGGAAGGTTTGGAAAATATTGTGTTGGTGTGAAACGAACTGCGATTTTTGCTATTATTTTTACAAAAACGGCAAAAACCACAATTACTTTTGCATCAACCTAGTAGTTAACGCATAAAATTGGGGAAGATATTAGAAAACCTGGGTGGCTTTTTGTTGAGAGGAGGGATTTCTCTGATTCAGCACACTGCTGCTCACATTAACCGGAAAGATGACAAATGTCTGCCTTCTCCTGTGCCATGGAGGTAGACCTGGAGAAGAATGCACGTGTGAAGGTTTAGTTTGCTTGGAAATAGTGTGGCATCAATTCTGATGCCAGAGCCTAGAAGTTCTTTTATGGACTTTTTTTTTTCAAATGACTTGATGCCTTTGCAAAAGAGGCTACATAAAGAAGAGTCAGACGTTTTTGAAAGATCAAATGTGTGTCAGCACTTCTAGTAAAGCAATAATAATTAATTTCCCCACTGCAATAAAATCGTATAATTAGAATGGGTTGGGTGTGGTTAAAAATTTGTCAAACATGGGATGAGCCAATGGAAATGTTTTCTTTTTTTCCAGGCTCTTCCTTTATTTTTGGAGTTTGTGTGAAATACAGAAAGGAAGGGAGCCCATCTGTTTCTGATACTCCTGGGTTTGATGTATCAGAATGTTTTGAAGCAGTAATTTGATGTCTACTCAGTATGCTTCTAAAGTATTTTCCATAAGTTTGAAGCCTATTCCTTTATTGACAGGAAGTTTGTTTTTGTGGCATTTTAGGGTTAGTTTGACACTCAGAAATGAAAAAAAAAAAAGAGTAACTGATCAATTTCTAAGTTGCACTATGTTTTAGATAGGTTTACTTTTGTGGATTAATCTACTGGGAGAAAATTTGAGAAGAAACAAAAATGAATGGAGTTGTAAATTATTATTTTTTGCATTTTGCAGTTAATCTTCCCCTCTTCTTAATCCTCCATTGCCACAGTCAATCCCCTACAACATCCCTCCTTTATATTAGGAAAGTGTTACCCCTGGGGAGATGGAAAACAGTTCACAATGTTTTCTATATGGAAACATTTCACAATGAAAGGCAGAGAGTTAGAGGCTCATCCCTGGTACAAGGGTCAGGAGGAAGGAGAACCAGATGCCACCAGGATGACACCACTGTCTCCTGTACTATCCTCATGACACATTGCTTCTTGTTGGGAATATATGTGTGGGCAGGGTGAGGGAGTTCTGGGAAGGAGAGGCAGCGCTAAGGGGATCATGCTATACCTGCAAGAAGCACTTCAGCGTGGTAAGCCCTTTTCCCTGAGTGCTTCAACTGCAACTTACCTGCTTCACAAGTCTCACACTCCTGATTCTCTCCGCCATTCCTGAAACTAGGAAAAGGGAGTAGAAAATTTGAAATTCAGTTCTGTCACTTCTTTCTGAGCACTTTGGTACTTTTTGAGGGAATTCTATTCTACTTAGCTGTAAAATTGCTTACCAATACAGAAAAAGCTCCAGCTTGGTGTACATTTTCTACAAATCTTTTGGACATTTCCTAAGGTAATTTTTGAAGGTGCTGAATGGTATACACAACTGCACAGTAGGACTAAGGGGTTTGATTCCAGAAGGAGAAATGACTGCTTGGCAGTCCAGGGGGCTTCTCATCACCTCTGTCTGTGGAATGAACTGTGGGCTGACATCACAGTAGGGTCACAATTTTTGGATCATGATTTTTAATTGTTTTTTTTAATGCTAAGCAGGCTTCTCCAGGCATGGAAGAAGACATTACCTTCTTTAGCTTAGCTCATATCATCATTTCACTTTATCACGGCTTTAATTTCTCTCTCACTTTCCTTCAGCTCAATTGTATGCCTATCACTGAGAATAAATGCAATTTGAAATATTATAACAGTATTTAAGACTATGCAGCCATATGATGTATTTTCTATATATACATGTACGTTACCTGTAAATGGATAGAGAGAGGATTCAAAAGCTATGCAGCAAACTGAGGAGGAGGAAGTGGGAATGTGGGAACTTGAGCCTTTTAAATGTTTTAGTATTTTGGCTTCTAAAAGTAAGATTGCACTTTTGGATCACTTTTATTTGGTTAAAAAACAAGCAACCAATCTGAAGACAAAACAAAATAAAACAACACAGACATACCAAAGAAAAGGGGGGGGGGTGGAAAGCAGAAAGAAAAGAAAAAATGAGGAAAGAAATGACCAAAAAAACCCCATCTCTCATAGACGTTTGTCCTACAAAGATAGTTACAGCTGCTGACAGAGGTGTAAGAATATATGCATTGCAGCACTGTTTCTAATGCTGAAAAATTAGGCACAATTTAAACATCTCATATTATGGAATTTATTGAATGAATCCAGTTATGATCATTGAAAGTAGTCCTGTTGGCCCTAAATTACCTTATAGAAGAATCCTGGACCACGGGAAGATTTCCATCATCTACTAAGACTAATAAAACACCCCAACAGTTTACGAAACAGAATGTGTAATATTTAACTTTTTGAAATGCAAATACATACACAGAAAATGATCTCAAGAATATATATCATTAAATATATATCAAATATATATCAAGATCTGAGTAGTGGTTTTCTTTAGTAGGGAGTGAATTTTTCTTCCGTTTTCTTTGTGCTTTTACGTTTTACTACAATGCACATATATTATTTTAATATTTAAAAATATGTATACAGTTTGGAAAATGTACTAGCCCATAGATGACAATTTTTAATATTGATGACTCTTTTGAAAATCAAGACAAGCTGATAACAGATGTGGTGAATTCTCTGACAAATTTATATTAGAATTTGGTCATCAATATATGGTTCATTTACCTCTAATATCCCTTGGAATATTCTCAATAATACTGACATTTTGCATATCCTGTGGAAGGCAAACTAAAAAGGGAGAGAAAAACTATAATTATTAAATATATTTTTTCCAGGAGTGATTTTTTTTTCTTCAAAAATATGTCCCAAACCACCTCTGGAAGTCAGAGTACTATTTCAAATTGGCAATTTTATAAAGAAATGTAATTTTGCGTGGCATACGGTTGCTCACCATCATGGTAAATACAAATAACACTGAGACGCTGAGGTATCAAGGACTCTGGAGCCTGTGAACTTATGTAGTAAATATTTTATAATTTTTTTCTACACAAAATTCATTTTACAATCAAACTTAAATATATAAGATTGTTTAGCTTTTTGGGGGGTTGAATATGACTTTAAAACGTCACTTGAACCTTCTTTATCCGTATGATGTGAAGAGAAAAAATTGAGGCAATTTTCAACATAATCCAAGCTTAAAGAAAAAAAAAAAACAACTTGTTCATTTTACATTTTGGAGACAGACTGTTTCTTTCTTCCTTTAGATACATTTTTGTGTTTGTATGGGAAGCTGGTATTCTGGCACTATTTTGTTTTTATTTTTGTACATTACATTTTTATAGCGAATGAAAGTTAAAGTTTTTCATAACTGCTTTGCACCTTTTAGAAACAGCCACAGAATATAACATCCCTAAATATGGTAACTGTTAATAAAGCTGCCACTTATTTTTTCAAGTCTGTTTTCATTACTTGATTATGGCACTCTGGGTACAAAACATCTCTTGTTTTCATGAAAAAAGTTACAGAAATATAATTATATATATATCTCTGCATATATATATATCTTGAATAGTGAATTCATGGTTTTTTTTTTTCTTTTTTCTTTTTTTTTGAGACAGAGTCTCGCTCTGTCACTAGGCTGGAGTGCAGTCATGCTATTTCTGCTCCCTGCAACCTCCGCCTTCAGGGTTCAAGCGATTCTCTTGCCTCAGCCTCCCGAGTAGTTTAACTTCTGCTACTACAGGCATGCACCACCATGCCCAGCTAATTTTTGCATTTTTAGTAGAGATGGGGTTTCACCATGTTGGCCAGGATGGTCTCGATCTCTTGACCTCGTGATCTGCCCTCCTTGGCCTCCCAAAGTGTTGGGATTATAGGCGTGAGCCACCACGCCCGGCCCACAGTATTAACTTTTTAAAAAATATCCATAATGAAAGAAACCTGAAACAAACAAAACACCTCTTTCATGTTCTTAATTTCCTTTCTTGCGGCTAGTGTTTGTTCACAAAGGCAAATGCAATCTTTTGAAAAGTATATGGAAACAAACACCTTCCAGCTGTGAGCATGTAATTGGTAATTGGTCAATCAGTTCTTATTCAGAGATGTTTTTAAGTGCCATTGTGTATTCTTATTTAATTCTTGGATCCCTGCATCCATAAAAATAGTGGCTAAACTGTTGCTGTTCTACGGAGGATATCAATTTCCATGTCTTTTTCTTATAAAATCATACTGGAAAAATGGATGGAATTACCCATTTCACATAATTCATAAATTTAAATAAAATAACATGGAACACAGATTTTGACTTTCTCACAGTTGGCAATTTAATTTATATATTCGGAACGTGGTTCATTTCTATTATTTGAACCCTCATTTAAATATGTTAGAGTTAGTTATTACTGTAAGCTAAGAGAACTAACATGTAAAAACAGATTTCTTGCCACAACCATTTGCCACCACAAAGAAAACATTTGGTTTAGAAACTTACAGGATATGTGATATATTATAAACAGTGTATTGTTATGAGTTTACAATTTAATGATAAACTGGGCTATTTGTTTTGTTACTGGAACCATAATATCAAGATAGGGAAGAAGTAAATAGAGACTGTAAAATGAAATGGTGAGATACGTACTTTTGCTCAATTTAGAGGCCACAAACATAGCTAATCATACATTTTGTTAAATACTTGTTTGGTGATATTCTTAATTACATGTCCTTTGTGGCTTGCTGGTATTTTCAGGTGCTATTAATAAAAATCAGTAGTCCTAAAAGTGCAAATAGATTGGAAGCAGATGCTTTTAGTAAAACATAATTGGGCTAAAGAAAAAATGTTGCAATTTGAAAACAGACCAATGTCTTTTATGTATTGGTTTGTTGTGATTGCGCATTCATGCAGGATTTGAAAGAGGAGCAATCAACAAATGCATCTTAAGAAGAATAGAAAATATAAAGAAGCGTTTTTGTAAAGCTCAGATAAAATGTTTATTTTATGTGAACAACATTGGAATTGCTGGCATAGGTTACAGAAGTTAAGCTACACAAGAAAACTTAAATTAGTCTTTGCTACATTAGAATGTTAAAATGCAACTTTTAAATCTTTCCAACATATGCAAAAAGGTAAATTCCTTTTGAATATATTGTTTTAACCCACAAGATTTATGATTTATATTTATAAATGATAACACTGTGTTTTTAAAAAATGCAAACTGTAGGATTTTTTATGGACAGATCATTATTATATTTTATTTCTACTTTTCAGTAGTTCTGAGTGGTTACTTTATGAATGTGTATTTCTTATAATAAAAAGAAGTTAAAAACACGAATGTAATAAAGCTGTAAATTCTTACAAAGTCAAATTATAGTCCAAGCAGAAAATAAGAACAAAATAAATCTGAGCTTTGAGAAGTGAGTTCTTAATATAGAACCCAATTGGAATTTTGTACTAAAGCAAAACAAAAAAGTGATCTCACTACTAACACATAGAAAAAGATAGGAAGAAAATATAAGAAACAGATTTATTTACTGATTGTGAGAATACATATGAACATTTTGCGTTTTTCTTCTTATGCCTTTCAGCATTTCTCAGACTTTTTTCAGGAACATATATATACATCATAACCAGAAAAAACTTATTCATAAAAGAAAAATGAAAAATAAAATAATAGTTTGGATTAAATAATAGTTTGGGTTTTCCAGTTATATTACTTAAATTATAATAGTACTTTATTCATTATCCCAAAGCTTGTTAAAACAGCACTAACACAGTCATATAAAGCTAACTCCTAAAATTAACACTAAAATGTAATTATTTGCCATTAGATTGTAAAATTTACTTTTTATAATTACTAAGAACCAAGTGTATAAAAGTGTTAATGTTTTATTACTCTACCTTACCTAGAGTTCAATTTCAAGTAACAATTTGACAAATTATCAACTGACATAAGTTTTTTGGCTTTAAGATGGATATACATTATTGTAATTGCTTGGAATATCATAGGAATTAACATTTCTTTTTAACACTGAATCACTTCTTAGCAATGGAATAATGTCTCTGGATATACTTTCATGGAGGAGGCATAAAATAATACCTCAAGTTATTTACTATTAAGACTACAAAATTAAATATGAATTGAGTTAAATGTAATCAACATACTGACGTAAATTTAAAAAGACACTAATTAAGCAAATTTTCCTACCTTTGTTACGTGTTGAAAAGTATTTAGAAGAATAAACGTTACACCATACTGACCTAAAAAGAAAACTTTTCCCTTCCCTTTGATCTTATAATTTTCCACAAACCATTATTCTCCATTGAGAGCACTCTTAACTTCTTACTAATACAGAAATTCTTTGGAATCCTCTATCATTTCTGTGCTGGAGGAACAGAAATTGCAGAATCGGAAAGGTGTAAATTGTTTTTCAGTGGAGAGACAGAATTTTGGCTGTGAATTTTAATTTCTGTTTAAATAAAGGACCATAGCCTGCCAAAAGAAGTAATTCTTTCTTGCTTTTTTTTTTTTTTTTCCTTGAAACGGCCTTGTTGACAACTCGATTTTAAAATGTAATTCAAATTAAGGAACAAAAACTCCCAAATTTAATTTGGAGCAAACAAACTACCATAATTACTTTTCTGAAAACTGTAAAAATGTTATCCAGTATAAACGTGCAGATAATATGTTTTAAAACTTAGGTTCCTGAAGATCGTGTTCATCCTTTCATTTTCCAGTTATTTATCACTTGACATCTTATTTCATAAATCGTGAAAAGGTACGTCTATGTTCAGTTCGACCTAAAACAGAGGTAAAATTTTTGTAAAAAATAAAAAGAGAGAGAGAAAAGATCAAATCAATCACAAGAAGAATTCTCTTATTAAAAAACTGTCAACCGAGTATCCCTGGGGCATTTTACTGTTGGAAACAATTTTAACACTTGCATCATTCATAAGCAATTCATAAATGCTTAGCCTGAAAGAATTTTCCGTCCTTTCTCTGCTTCAGCGCAACTCGGATCTCTCTAGCTCTGCTACTGGAAAATTAGGAAGACAGGGAACTCATAGTAAAGGAAAAAATGAATTCTAGTGAAGGAATAATTTTTATTGTACAAAAATTTTCCTTCACACACGGCCAGCCAGGAGCAGTGGCCCTTACACAGATTAAAAGAACATTAATTTTGGGGCGGATAGATTGGTAATCTCTACTTATTTCATGATACAATTCTTAACGGCTTGTAAGAACCAACGAAAAAAATGCGTTTAGAAACAGAATTCTCTTTAAAGGGCTAATTAAGACGAATCTTTTCAGAAAGCCATTTGTTTCCTTCAGGCCCTTGGCTCACTCTGGCGAGCCTGGCGGGGACCCACCCCCGACCCACCCCCGACCAGCCCATACCCCCCGGGAGACAGGCGGGACACCCGGTTCTCGAGTTACAAAGCAGCCCTGGGCGCCCGCCCACTATTTATGCAAAATAATCCGCCCTCTTTATTAATCCAGCCAATGATCAAACGGCATCCCGCCCGGCGGGAGGTGGGGCCGAGGAAGGAAGCAAGCCGCAAGCCTAGTTCCACGCTCCACGGCACGCTCCGCCTCTTCCTCGTGCCCTTCCTCCTCTGCGCTCCGCCCGCAACCAGGCCCCTCCCACTCAGCTGGAGTCTGTACTCGCCGGGAAGAGGCGGGAAACTGGGCGGAGCCGGGGCCGGGGGAAGAGAAGCTCGCGGTTTCTCATTTACATGCAGCCACCCTATTGGCTTAGGCTGGCTGGGATAGGCGAAATTAGGGGCGGGGAGCTTGTCAAAGTGAGCTTCACGGATTGGCTTAGCCTTACAATGACGTAAAGAAGGCAGTTTAAGCAAATGAGAGCGCAGGGCTAACGCGCCTCCTCCCTCTCGCCCCACCTCTGTGTGAGCGACCCAGTGAAAGATGAGGCCTTGAGGCACATTCCCTAGTAGATTTAAATGACAAATCTAGAAAGAAGAGGTTTAAATATTTATGAAGAGGCGGAGAGGTGTAGAGTGTCTTCCGGTAACGCTTCTGATTGGCTGGTGTTTTCAAGTAAGTGTTAGTTTTATGAAATGTGTGAGTACCCACAGATCAATTCAATGATTATATTTCCTGCTTCGGTTTTTCTTCTTCCAAAAGCGCCACACCATATACCTCTATTTATTTTCTCAGTAATTGGTTGCATGTGTGGTCCGAGGGGCTCAGCTTTGTCACATTTTCACTCTCAATGTATTTTCTTTTTTGTAACTCATGTCATTTTCATCAATTTTTAAAATGCGAAGATCTGGGACAGATGGAAACAATTAGAACCTCCGCTCTGCTGATGTGTATAATCTTATTAGTTTAATGGGTCACAGGGCGCAGGACCGATTTCCTATGGATCAAAGTGAAAACAAACACGGTTAATATCCCATTTTGTTTTAGAACCACATCGGATCGAGTTCCCTCTCTGGGCCGTGGTTAATGACAATATTAAGAGAGCTTGGGTTGCCTTGAAGTTTAGAGGGAAAATTGAGTCATGAAACATTTTGGTTTAAAAACGCATTGATATTAACACCAGGTAGCCGGTTGCCTTGTCCCTGAGCTCCCTTGAGTTTATCACAATAGCATGGCTTTTTAAAGGATTTCAGTAATGCTCGTTTTGATATATTGCCTTAAAGCAAGTGAAAAATCGTGCCTATTGCGTTGTTAATTATACCAGCTTCTCAGGTGTCCTCTATTCAGGCTCAATGCAAAACTTCCGAGCCCTTGGTGTAATTTTCAACTATGACTTTTTAATGATTTTTTTTTCTTCATCTGTGGATGGTAGTCACAGAATCTTTTCAGAATTTAATTGAAAAAAAAAAAAAAAGTTAAGGAACTACATGACCGCCACCCAAAATTCAGCATTTCATTTCGGGGAGTTCCTGACCGCCTAAGGCCAGACCATAGACTCCTAAATATCTGTGAACTCCGGTATCAGAACCCACACCTTCAGGAAACGTCTTTCATATTTTGAGTTGTGTTTGGTTGTGTTATTCCTAGGCCAAAATATAATCTTCTAAGCACCTACGAGGTTGGACCAGAGCCTCCCTCTTCGTGACAAAGACCCCCTTTGGAAACCTCCCGCAGCAACTTCTCACCCCAATAAATTAAATGCAGCCGCAGTGTGGTCCATTACCCTGGAGTGTGAGGTGATGGCCCCTGTCAAAGGTGGCCGGCCCAGTACAGCCCCTTAAATATTCCTACAGATAATAAATATCTGTGCAAGGAACGGATGTGAAAGGTTCCTATTCGTTTGGAAAGCTCGGGACTACAACAATGAATAAACATTACAGACTTGATGAATGCCCCCAAGTCCTTCCACAGAGGAGGCGGAGAGAGAACCAGATCTTTAAAAAATTTTCACTCTGGGACTGGAGGCCGGGTTCAAGGCTCGCAGCTCTGCGAACACCGGTGCCTCGACGTGTTCCTCCGCAGGGCCTCTAGGAATGTAAATACCACGAGTTGAGACAGGCCTGGGCCCCGGAAAGAGCAGGCAGTGGTTTTAGCAATTCATTTTAATTCCGAAGCGGTCCAATGCATTTGCTTTCACTTGGTTGTGCGGGGCTGGAATTGATATGAGAGAAAACCATGTACTTGTCCTTGTGGGTTGGGAAACAGGGTCACTGAATCCTGGGCTGGCTCTCACAGCTTCCTGGCAGAGTTCACACACGCACTCAGAGGCTGCACCAGCCCTGTACCGCAGGACTGCGGGCGCTTCCTTCCCGGCACTTCTCCTTCGGTTCAGAAACCAAAGTGGAAACGCGTGGATTAAGTTGCAGGGAAGTCTGACATCTGGGACAAGATGTGGCTCCTCTGCCCGTGGCGGTTCTTCAGATAAATCCTCATTGCTTTCTTTTAATTTGCCTTTGAATTTCATTATTTTTTGCCTCAATGCAACACATAGTCTTTTCTTTGTTGTTGTTCTGCTGTATTTAATTCTCAAGGTCCTCTGCGCTATTTTTACCAATGGTATAACTTTATTTTGGGAAAGGGATTATTTCCCCTTCAGAAATGGGGGAAAATAATCAAATTCCCAGTCAATTGTGTCTTGATTTAACTCTTCTTTTAACTGGTCCATCATAAAATATTTAAACCGTTAAAAACATGTCCATCACCGATCAACTTTAGTTGTTTTGTGTTTTAAAACGTGGAAATATAACCCCAGGGTGTGTGTGTCATATTACGGATAGACCATATTAATCTCTTTTTCACGGAAAAAACATCTGCGTGTGTGAGTCTTAGTAATTATTCATCTAGGGTAACAAATTCTAGAAGACTTGACCTCTTTCTCTCTTTCTCTCTCTCTCTTTCTTTTTCTTTTTCTTTTTTTGTGCTTCTTTGTACCTAATACCCAGGGGCATTAACATCTCTCCCTCATCTTCCCGTGTGTGGAGGGACCCGACTGACGTCCAACAATAGATACCCCCTTTTATTATATATTTTTTCTTTTGTTTTTCTTGACCAACAATTTCCCTTCAGTTATTCATTTTAGCCGGGTGGCCCCAAGCTATATGCTCCGTGTAAACCAGAATGGTGTGGTCAGTTTTGTGACAGATAGTGGCTTCCTGCGCTGGCTCTGATGCGCACCTCTGGGGCGAGCCAAGGCGGAAACTGTCATTCCTAGAGGAAAGCAATGCCCGTCTGGGGAGAATCTGGGAAACCCTGCATTCCTATGAACTGCGGCCCACTGAGCGCCCCTGACCACAGTGATCACTGTCTCCTAGATTTTTGACAATGTTGTTTTGCTTTGTTTTAAAACATTATCGTTGCTGTTGAGAAACGTGAACCCTTATGATGAAGGCCTGTGTGGCCTTCCCCAGGCATTTCACTCCCTGGCCTCATCCAGGTTGGCTTTCATTTAGGGAGGGTCAGACTTATCTAGGTAACATTTCGCCCCGCCTTTCAGTCCAGTTGGTTTACAAATTTACGAAATTAGTGCTTGGTCTACATGTAGGGCTTTCTGCACGGAAAGGCCAATAGAAAGGTCCACGACTTGGCTTTTACGCTACGTCACTCCAGCCAAAAAACGGGGACCTCCTCGGGACTGGAGGCTGATCCTCCACGGGTCCCCGGCCCGGCCCATCCTCCTCGCAGCGCGCCTGGTGGGGCCGTACCAATTCCGCGCCGTGAAGCCTGGAGTTACAGGCCCCTATCGAGCCAAGATCTGAGGCTGCCGGACCCGCCCGGTTTACTGAAGGCTCTGCTACCGGAAGTCATTTGACAAATCTCAGGCAGGCCTTTCTAATGTTTACTGCTCGGCAGAGCTTTGCAAATCTCTAAACACGCTGTAACCTTCTTCAAACAGCACGCCAGACACACTTGAAGGTTTTTTTTTTTTTTAAAGGTCGGACGGAATGGAAACTGCATCTGCACGGGACCTCTCCACAGTCTGGCCCGCACCACTCCCAGCACCTTCCCTAGACCCTCGCCTCCCCCCTTCCCCCGCACGCGGATTCTCGCGCATCCTTGCGCCCACCCAGTCCCAGGAGCCCTCCTGCCCCGGGAGGCCGCAGATGGTCTTGGGCTGGAGACTCACCCTCCGCCCCTGCAGCGGGCTGCGGGGAGAGAACCTTGGGGAACTAGGCAGGACCGGCAAGGGTAGACCGAGTGATTTATGACGCTGATCAAACTTTTTAGGAAGCAGAAATTAACCTGAGGGGGATTAGGCCTGAGCTTTGAAGTTCACGGTTTTGTTTTCCTTCAGCCTAGTCCTGCGATCAAACTGTTCTTGGTTCCTTCTATCCCCTCCTCCTCCTTTGGTCTCTCGTCACCCCCACTTTATCCTCCAGCAACCCCTCCTGCGCTGATTTTCTTAATTTCAAGTAAAAATATCTGGACACCAGAGACTGAAGTTCCTGACAGTGACCTATTGAACAGAGGCATCGCATACTCCCTACATCCCAGTCTTCTTGAAACTGTGTTTTACATTTGAAAGTGCGTTTTGGTTTGGAGGTCGAGGGTAGAAAATTTGTTTCCGTTCTTTTCTTTGGCTGTTTCCTACTTCCCTTTCAATACCCATACTTATTGCACCCTCGGAGACTGGCCCTTCCTGGCCGAGCAGAAGCGCATGAGGGTTGAGTAACTCTGCAGGTGAGAGCTAACTTTTCAGCGCATCCACCAGGTACTTCAGGTTTGTGGATTTCCCCCCTAGTTGGTCAGAAATCTTACACCCAAACATGAAAGTCCTCTCTGGCCGCTCTGTACTCTTACCTTGGCCCTCTTTATTTCCATATCCCCCTCCTTCCCATGCAGGTCTCTAAAGGGAATCTGTCTCCTGCGGTTCTTTCCCGCAGGCGCCTGCTGAAAAGGCAATTTCCTTGGGGGTGTGGCTGGGGAGAGAGGAAAACAGAAACCAGGATTGTTTGGGGGCCTGAAACCATCCAAATTTTATTGCATCCGCTACAAAGTCAACTAACTCTTAATGAGCATCCAAGCGGAAAAAGGCCGAAGTTTACTCCGTGTTAAGGCGAGGAATGGGGGGTGGGGGTGATGGGAGTTTGCTTATTTCCTTCTGGTACAATAAAAAGTTGCAACACCTTCCTGAGAGGCTCTTCCCAACGCCAAGAATACGGACACAAAACTCAGAAGGCATCAGGTTTCAGCTACCTGAATGATCCAAGATCACTCGGCCACGAAGACCTTCGAAGTTGGCCCTGTCTACAGCTTGTAATGAAAAGGATAATGTGTCTTGTAATAAAACACAGTACCCACACAAAAAAACCCAGCTTCCAACGGCCCTCCACCTCGCCACACTCTTCCCTATTAAGGGCCAGTGACAAATATTGCCATCCAGTTCCACCCCAAAAGGAGGAAGCAGTAGATCTTCCTTTTAATAACTTCCCAAAGTGTTACAAATAATAAAAAGGACGCGTAAATCATCGCGGGGCGGCCGAACGCAGACGACAGAAGGATTTACTCCTCCCTAGCCCTGGCTTCCAACCGCGCTCTCATTGGCTACTTCCTTGTGGCCCGCCCCCGAATTCGCTCTCTTATTGGTCCGCCTGGACCCAGACGTAGAGACAGGGCGTAGGGTCGGTGGGGGCCGGAGTCCACCAGTGCGCATGCGCCATATGACGCGCATGTATGATTGACAGCAGGGAGAGGTGTTTGCGCGCGCGTGCGCGCGTACGTGTGCGTGTGTGTGTGTGTGTGTGTGTGTGTGTGCGCGCGCGCGCGTGTGTGTCGCAGGGTTGAGGGAGCGAAGGTGGTGGTGGCTGTAAGTGCTGGAGCTGAGGCAGCTCTTGCCCGCGCGGTGAGGTGTAGTCCTCGTTGCCGGCGTTTTCCGCTGAGTCAGAAGCGCTGGTAGTCACAGACTGCGCTCTCACCCACACTGAAGTCGATCTGGAAGGAATTTACTGAGGGGGCTCTCCAGCAGCTGGCTAACTGGGGAGGAAGTAGAACTAGAAGGCATGCTTTACTCTTCCTGAGGAAAATACTTAAGCCCCTCAAGAAGAGATTTAATTTGAGCGCTGTGTTGATTTGTGTATTCCTTGTAAAGCACACACTAAATCCGCTTCGCATCCCAGCCGTACCTTCATCTGCAGCACACACCTCTCCCCCACCTCCTCTCAGCACTCACTTAGCCCTGTTCAGTTCCCCTGTAGGCACAGGTACACATATATCAGCCTCTTGTAATCATGCAGACCAGGGACGAACTTACAAAGACACCCGGCACACTGTGACAATCCTTAACTGGGAGAAAAAAAGAGAGAGAGAGAGGAAAAAAAAAAAAAAAAAAAGCAAAGAAAGGCAGAATAAGAGCAGGAAAAAAAGAAAAAGAAAGAAAACTAGGAATATGCAGCAACCAGTAAAACGATGGTGGCAAAGATAAAATGCCGATGGAAAAAATTCGTTAAATGCAAAGTTTGATAAAAACTTCCTAACCCGGTTAATGCTGTGGAAATAATTCCAGTTTATCTCAGTGCTAGTGAACGCCTAGTACAAAATTCTAAAGAGGCGAGGGCTGGTTTAGTGCAGAGGAGAAACGTCGCTCCGTTGCCCTGTTGCATCCAAATTCTCCTTTCAGACAAGTTGCCGCGGCGTGATGGAGATGGGCAGAAGGCTGGAGAGTGCTTTCCTATTATAAGCTGTTAACTCGTTGGTTTGTACTCACACATATTTTAAGGAAATAATACACATCTTATAGTTCTGCACATATTCTAAATTACAGTGGTTCTAGAAGAATTTTGTAGCTGACAAATTAGAGCTTCGGTTTTACGAATTCTGAATTTTAAAACCGGTAATGACTTCTCAAGCCCTGAGATTCTCTTCTTTGTTTTTTTATTTTGGTGTGTGTGGGTATGTGTAAGATGAGAAATGTACGAACACAAGTATTTCAGACACTCCAAGTAATATCCTGTCTGTGAGTTCACGGTAAATAAATAAAAAGGGCAAAGTGACAGAAATACAGGATTATTCAAAGCAAAATAATGTTCTTTGAAATCCCCCCCTTGGTGTATTATTTATCTTAGGATGCAGCACTTTCAGCATGCCCAAGTATTGAAAGCAGTGTTTTTACGCTACCACGGTAGTTTTATTTAGAAACCCCAGGTTCATTTTTTAGTTTTAAAATGGTCATTTATGACATAAAATTATCAGCAGTCATATTTTTGTGTTTTATTATTGCTTTGACTACTTATTGAAACCAGCAAACATTATGAAAATTAGTAAACATCTTTGATAGTTGCTTATTTTTGTTTAATTGAGTATCTTTATTTTATTAGGTAAATATACAATTAAATTTATTTAAAAATAATGAGGAAAAGAATACTTTTCTTTCGCTTTGCTAAAGCAAAGTGATTTTTCATTCTTCTCCGTCCGATTCCTTCTCTTCCAGCTGCCACAGCCGACTGACAAGCTCCTGGCGGCCTGAGAAGTAGTATGCAAATTTTGGATGATTGACACCTACAGTAGAAACCAATCATGCCAAAGTAGGATGCTGATTGGTTGACAACAATTTGACGTAAACCTTGACGTTTTAAAAACCTGACACCCAATCCAGGCGATTCATGCAAATAAAGGAAGGGAGTCACATTACCGGGGGCCGGAGAGACTTGAGTACGACCCCACGTGTTCAGTGGTGGATATTGCACAGACGTCGGCAAGGTCTAAGTAAACGCTACATACTGTTCAACTCAATTGCTTGCCTTGGCCTTTCCCAAACTTGTCACTGGAATATAAATTATCCCTCTTTTAAAAATAAAAAAATAAGAATTATGTAGTGCACACATATGACAGTTCATGTAGAAATCTAAATGGACTTCCAACGCACGCAATTTCCCTATTTCCCGCTTTCTTTAAATTAATCCTCAACGAAGGCGCTGTTTTCCCCTAGATTTAAAAAGGACGAGATTTACAGAGCCTTTCCCTGGAGAAACCCGCTCTAGGCACAGATGGCCAGTAAATCTGGCTTCTTCAGCGAAGTTCCACATGGCACCGCCAGATGGCATAAGGATCCCCTTCTCACCATCTCCACCCCCACCTTGTACCCTGCAAGTAATTTAGAAAAATTGAAAACCAAACACTTTTATATTTTATAACTAAATGAAGTGAGAACATACTGGCACTGTTAAAGAGCCACATATTACAAAAATAAGCTTTGTTGGTTGTTGCCTTAATGTGAAACTTCCTCTGGAGATTTTGCCCAGGAAAGTTTGCGAGTAAAAGACTCATCTAGTGAAAGTGTTTGCAAAAATATTTCCTTAAGCGAAGTGCGCACCTTAAGTACGCTTTAAAAAGGTAAGGGTTAAGAGGCCGCTGCGTTTCTGAGCATGTTGTTTGCAGGGCCGGGTGAACTTCTTAGGGATTAAACTGAAATCGAGAGGGAAACTCAGTTTCCCAGAGAGTGGTCTTACTGGGAGCAGAGCCTGGCCGGAGCCACAGGGCCGAGGTTGCCTCTCTGCTTTCTGATTCAGTTGCTGTTAGAGCAGCGTTGCTTTTTTAGGAATTCATTTTGGGGTCCCTATGACAGATAGGCAAGACTTTCTTTCCACTCACAAGTCACTGTAGTAGGGGGCAGCATCTTTGTTTTGCCAACCTCGGCGGGGGATTTGAGGGTGAAACCCTGGAAATTGTAGACCTCCACTTCTTATCTGCCTTTCCGTTTATATCTGCTTTTCTGTTTGGGTTTATCAGAAAGAGAAGAGTTCGTGCTGTCCTCACATCAAGGCCAGAATAAGAACTTACGGTATTTGCAGAGGGAAGAAGGGAGGAAAGAAGAAAATACTGTACTCAAGTGAGAAGTTTCACAGCTTTACATGTACATTTTTACATTTTACAGGTCGACAGCCCTCTAGCTGGGAAAGTTCATGATTTCTTCAACCATTTATACAAGCAGAATAATTGCACACTCACTTTTGATTACTCTGCCCTGTAATCATGCATTTTAAAATTGCATTCAGCCTTTAAAAATAAATCTACTTAAGAAAACTTTCAGAATATAGCCATTAGACCTCATTTTACAAGAAGGCGGGTTCATTAGGTCTGTTGCTTTGTGCTCTGTCGGTTGACTTTTGTTTAGCCAGAAACTAATGATTAGGGTGCCAACGTTTACTTACATCTCCCTCTGACATCCTAACTGTGGGTGAATTTTCTAGCCCAGCACCAGATCCCTAGTGTCTGCAGGGCAAGAATCTGCACATTTTCACCAGTCCCGGTTTCCAGTGACCAACTTCGTAGGCTGTAGGAAAACTCATCCTACCCAGTCACATATAAGCAAAAAAAGTAGTAACACTTTTTAGTTTAGAATCAACACTTCGGATTCTTAGTTCAAGTTGAAACCATACGTTTCATATTTTATTTCACCATCTGCACATCTTTTTCCTCTCGAAAAAGATCGGAGGGTATCAATAGGAAAAGTAAAGCAAGAATTGCTAAAAGTAAAGCAAGAATGTTAGGGGGCACTTATTTCCCTTAGGTGGTAAGAAGGGAGACCTGAAGGAATGAGCCTTTTAAAAGAGAACCTTAAGTTTCTAAGCACAATCTTGCTCTCTTAATGTGTGTCTTCTGCCCTGCAGAAAACGGGGCAAAAAGTGTTTAAACAAATGGAGATGGGGCCCGTGGGATGTCCAAGCGTGGCCTAGGACTCGGGAGCTAGCAGCTCCCCTCCCGAATCTCTGCTTCTAAATTTCTTTTGCAATCCCCCCAGTAAAGGCAGGCCCCAGGTGGGAATTTGGCGATCTCTGCGCGTGGTGACGACCGCGCTGGGGCGCGGAGCCCTCCGGGTGCAAAGGCCCAGGCACTGGGCTGCCGGAGCAGGGGCAGCGGTGCCGGCGCGAGGGATGCCGCTGTCCTCAGCTCTCCCGAAAACCCACTCCCGGGCGAAAACGTGGGCAGAAGGCGGGAAACGCTGCGACGGGCCCTCAGAGCAAGTTGCCAGTAGACGCGGGAAGTTGAGGCTCGGCGCCCCCGCGCCCAGTCCCTGCTCCCTTTCAGGGCCTCTTCCGGGCTGAGTCCTGGGAATGGGTTTCCCCGGCCCCAGTGATTTTGCAAGAGTGCGGCCGGCCGGCCGGCCGGCTGTAAATCAGCCTTTCTCCACTCCAGGGGGGCAGCCCTCCCGAGCCTGGGCGGGGGCGCGGAGGACGCGGAGGCCGGGCCCGTGGCCACCCTAGGCCCTGGGCCGCAGCTGGATCGGCCGCCTCCGGCGAGGCGGCGGGGGTTAAACGCCGTGAATCCATCAATCAAGAGCACTGCCGCCCTCGCGAAACTCGGAGCACCGCCCGCGGGGCCTGCTTTGTGTCTCGCCCGCCCGCCTGCCCGGGGCCTGGGAAGCAAGGTCGGGCCGCTCCGGGGTCCGGGGGGCGCAGCGCATTCCCACGAGGGGCCGGGTGGCCTGAAGGCTGCTCCACCCAGTTCCACCCTGTAACGTGTTCGCTGGGGCCTGGAACACAAATCTCCCGTGCTGCTGGTTTCCTTATTTGATCACTCCTTTGCGTCTTCAACAGAATAAGGCCAACTCATTACCCTTTCCCGGCCGCGTGGAGCCCCAAACCCTGTCATCCCCCAAAAGCAGCGTGACCAGGGTTGGTAAGATTAGCCATAAACAACCAGATAATGTGACTGGGCAAGTCACATCATCTCTCTGTGCCTCAGTTTCTCGTCTGTAGAAAGAGGGGGCTGTTTTAGGATCTTTGCATTTTTTGTACAACTCTAATGTTCTTTTGTTTTAGGTGGAGAAGCCTGAACCCTTTTTGCTGGACAAATGTCCCCAAGTTCCCTTTTCTTCCACGTCTATTTTCGTACTGCCAGTCCCTTCCCTCCCCACCCCCCAGTCCGCCCAGCTGAGTCCCAGAGAGCAGCTCCAGCCCCCAGGGCAGGACACCTGAGCTTCGGAGCTGAGCCCTGGCCGCATTTGTCTCGGAGAAGCCACCAGGGGGCAATAGAGCCCAAGGATAGAGGAGCAAGGCTCCACGAGGCCTTTCCAAAAGTTTGTGCAACTTGGCGTGAATTCCTTTTTCCAGTTTGTGTGATTTGCAAATCGCGCAGTGATTTCAAGATCCCCCGTTTGATCATCAGCGCTAAGGTAGATGGATGCAGCTCGGGATTCATAAAGAATGAGGCACAAAAGCACTAATGAAGAGCGGGCTAGCGCACCCCCAAGACCTACTGGCAGAACAAAACGGGGCGAATGTGCACGAAGCTCATTTGAAGTGCAAAGCTTTGGTTCTGAGGCCATACACACAGTGGATTCTCAGGCCGTGGGGCAAAAGGCAGGGAAACAGTGGGTCGCACGCTGGTGTGTTTTTTCCTAAGTTTCGCAAATATCGGGTTCGTTTTGCGATGGTGAAGTGGGAGGTAGCCCGGGAGGAGAGAGAATGCAGAGGAAATCAGTTAAGAGAGAGATTCTCCTGATAGGAAGAGGAGGTGGCCAAGATTTAGGTTAGAGGACCCCAGTTCTTCGTGCAGCAGCCACCTTCACCCATCCTGGGAAGTTTCTGTCTGTGTGTAGAGCACAGCCGCATCCCCGCCGCTGTCTCTGAGGGCAGTGTCGGATTATTCTTTCATTTGTTTCCTGAGAATGGTTTACAATATGGATTAGCGGGGCCCCAGAGGAAACTGGGGTTTGTTCACTACAGCCAAAAGATCTTCAAGAGAGAACGTGTTAGGCTGAAATATCATCTTTTCCCACTTGTGCAAGGCTCTTGGATTGTGTTTGCTTTCAAAATCCATAAATGTTTTTATTAAACTATATCTTTCTTGTGGTCCCTGCGCACACAAAGTACTTGCAGCGTATGTAAACGCTTCCATTTTGGTTCTCCTTCAGGACAACTTTGTAACTCCGCAGTAAATATTTGCTCTGGGGTGAACCTTGGCAAGTGATAAACTCCGAAATCTGGTTTCACTGTACGTGTTTGTGTGCACATATGTATGTTTTAACAGTATGTATATATATTGGAAAATTTGCGGGAGAGCTTGATATTTTTACTTCTTTGCTGCGCCACAAGGAGGTATTTACTGTAATTACTTGGATAACATTTTAAAATTAACCAAATTCTCTTTCAAATTCGATTCTTCCTTGTGTGCTGCCAGCCTTCCTCCCAAATCATGTCAATTAAATATTCTTACAATGTCACCCGTTAGAATGCCCTTTAGCGTAGTGATTTTGGGGCTATATTTTAAAGTGGTAAAGTGCAGTTTTGCTTCCTAAATTCTGTCTTAATAATAAGAATGTAAACATTAAACAAATCATGATCTTTATTGTTCTTTTATGTTTATAGTTTCATTTCCTCTAATGCTTTAATCTATAAGCCAAAAAATTTCAGAGAGATATATGGAGACAGCTCAGGAGTATGGCAGGCAGAGTCAGGATTTTGAATTCTCATCCCTGAAGAAAAACTTGAAGTTATTCCTCTGGGATGAAAAATACTTTATTTTTATGAAGAAATGGAATCTGTTGAGGTTGAATAAATTAGAGAACTCTATGGAAGATTATTAAAATATGAAAACTGTTAGCATTGGGCTGTGTGTTAGTCATCTTTAAGAGAATAATCGGGAATTATTAACTCACTTTGACCTCATGAGCCTTGACATAATAACTGTGGTGTTCGTAGTGTCCCTGGTATTTTAAAAACCACCCTCCTCCCCCAATGCATTACAAAAATATGTCATCTCCCTCTCATGTTGATTTTATGGGTTTTATTTATTCTAATGACTGCCGTTGAGAGAGAATGCAGCTCTGAGCAGGGAGAAACAAGAAGCCTTGTACACGTTTGCTGTGGGGTGGGCTGGCCACATAAGTTGAGTAGCCTTTGGCCAGATAGCCAAATAAATGCACAGTTCACCTCCCGGTGAAAACATCATCCCCAACAAACATCATGTGGGCCTGAGTCACTCTCTGGAGAATCTGCTTCTCAGAGTCTGGTTTGGCAGTTCAGGCAGACATAATCCTTCCTTTCATTTTCCCCTGCCCTTTTGAAGAACAATAATTTTCAGTCCCCTCACACCAAGGGCACTTTGAGAGATGGCCTACAACTACACAGAGGAAGTTTCTTTGGCACAGCCTTTGGGGAGCTGTGAATATTTGAGGCTGTCTCAAATGGGGACTGTGTCCTTTGAATGAAGTGTTACACAGATGTGTGAGTGAATCCATGGGAACAGAGGCAGATGTTAGGGAGTTAGAGAATTCTGAGCTCTGTGGGCCGTGTCAGTCTGAAGAAAGGCAAGATGGCTGTTAGGTGCAGCCTGTAAGTTCTGTTCATCGAACTGGCCTCAATTCGTCTGTGCTTGGAAATAACTGAAATTGTCTGACCACTAAAAGTGTAATACAACTTGGAAGAGGGGCAGGAGAATACATTTTATTGGGGGCCATAGATGTGGCTTAGGTGAACAATCTGTGTATATTCAGATACTGCATGTTTCTGAAAGATGACAGATGGATAATCGAAGCACACTTCTGAAGAATTTTTTTCTGGAGCATTTCAGTCCAAAAGAGCTCTAATGTGAGCTACATAGCTTATTTTACATATTACATTACATTACACATTAAAAAAAAAGAAATAGGTGAAATTATTTTAATAGTATTTTTCATTTAATGTAATATCTCAAAAATGTCACTTCAACATGTAATCTATATAAAGTTATTATTGAGATATTTTACATATATATATTTTTTCCATTCCCATGTATTCAATAGCTGGTGTGTATTTCATTCTCAGAGCTCATCTCGGTTTGGACCAGTCACACTTCGAGTGCTTGGTAGCCACAGTGGCCAGCGGCTGCTTCACTGGAGAGTACCGGTTCCAGATCGTCCGTGCGTGTACATAGTCACTAACAGATTTCCTCCCACATTTCTGTGAAGGTCTATGAAATTTTAAGTATCATAGGAAAGACTGAAGAAAATAGGTTCTAAAGCAGATATATATTTTGAACAGTGCCATTTTAGCTCTGAAGCTTCAAACCATGATTAAGGAATATATGGCCTTTGAAAGAAGTAGTGATGCCTTTTAGAGATTTTATTCCATTAAAAAATATACTTTTTATTATAAAAATGAATCCCTACTTATTATAGAACACTTGATACAAGGCATAGAAAATAACAAAAATCATCTAGAATCCCACCATCTATAGATAATCACCTTTTGAAATTTTGGAGTGTTGCTGTTCTCATATGTGGATTGGTTTCATGGTTGTCATTATACTGCAAATGCCCTTGTATAGCTTGCTTTTGTTCACAGTAATATATTACGAGCATCTGTATTTGTTGTTAAAAGCTCTTCATAAGAATAATTTTGAGCACCTGGATGATTCATCATATGGCTGAGCCATGGTTTACTGAAGTCAGTGACTTTTGGTAGGGTAGTAGTTGCAGTAAGCTCACTAAATGTGACAAGAACAATAAAGGTTATTTTATGGAAAAGTCACCCTACCGAGTGACCATCCTCATCTCTCATATTGGCAGCCTTCCTTCCATGACTGTAGACAACTCCAGGCAACCAGGACCCCTTCTACTCTTAAGCTTATTTTTTAGAGAAAATATCTTAGAAAATAATCTCCCTTTTCCCCCACCCAATCAATCCAGATGTTTGACTACCATGTTGACACAATTGGATTATGACTTAATGGTAAAAAGCAACTTTTCTAAAGAGATTTTGAATGGAAAACAAGAGCATTTTAAAGATCCTCATATGGCAGTTTATTTCTCTTGTTAAATTCATGTCCCCCAAGATATCACAGCACCCACTAGGTACAGGTACGGGGCCACCCTTCGTTAAATCATAGTTGGATTTATTTTTGCTTCCCTTTTTGGCCCTCTTTCCCACCATTTGTCATTTTCACAGGCGTTAGTGACATAAATCTTGTGGAATGTTGGCTATGCACATAGCATGAAGGATTCAACCTCTCCCATTTCAGGCTGGTTGGCCAATGTAAGCAACTGAGGGTGGCAGAGATCGGGACAGATAAGACAGGGAGAAAAGGGGTAGAGGGACTCTGGAAAGAATACCTGAAGTACAAAAATGACACCTTTAAGATTGAGGGTGATGGCAGTTGACTGATGATTACCAGGTAACAATGAAGTCCATTGGAAGCTGCACAACGATGAACTGTTATGATTATTTTTCCCTATCTATATGGAAAGACCTGGTTTGCATCTCTGCACACAGTCCTGATTCAGTGTGGTGCCCACATATTGTAAATGTCTTATCCAGGAATCCAGGGACCTGGCCCTGAAGGAAAAACTGAGGACAGAGTATTTCTGCAACAGGACTAGGCTCTTGCAAACTTGCCTTCCCAAAGCTCCGAGCCCAGCTGGCCTGCAGGGGAGGCGGTCTTGCTGACAACCTGCTGTTTGGCCTTATACTTTCTGTCACAGAAGAGTCATTTTTCCTGACTTGAAGAATTTGATGGCCCACGAGTGCTGGGCGGATTTTATTAAGCTGATAAATATGACTACAAGTTTACTTAAAACCAGTGGCTCTTCTCACTGTCAATGCTGTGGTGTTTATGCCTTTTTCTCTCAAGCTCTCTTTGGCCCAAGCAATTCAGGGCAGGGAGTTTGAAGGGTATTTTGTGTCTGACATGGGCAGTCTGAAAAATAGTGGACCTTCTAACATTGCACTGACAGACACTCTCAGGGCTAATATAATTGATGTATTCATAGGAGCTTAAGCAAAATAGCTTTCCAAAAGGGAGAAAAACTTGTCCTTTCACCTAAGCACTGACCGATTTGTGGTTTGGATGCTTACACGAGATATTAAACAGACTCGATGGAAAAGGCTTGTTCGCCTCAAGTCTGACTTTCCCTCATCTTGTAATTTTTGGCCTTGAGTCAAATTTTTGTCCGTTCCCCTGCACTCCTTGGGTTGAGGCCAGCGCCACGGGCTTGCACTCTCCATGGTGTTGACAGAGTGTTTTTCAGCTGTACCAAAGGCCACAGATTTTATGTCAGACTTCAAGATACACAGCTTGATAAACATGTCTGCCTCTGGCGATTGGCAGCATTCTTTCTGGAAAAGAAAACAAAAATTGTTTTACATCAATAAGGAAAGTGGTATGAATAGCATAGAATAACACAACTTGGAAGGTGTGCCTGAGGCCTGAACTTTTTTGCAGTATGTTTTGCTCTTCAGTTCAATTTAGTTTTGAGCTGTGTCTTCACCCCACCAGCATCTGATTACTTTGATCAGCCATATGTGTCTGGTTGTGTAACAAATAAACAAATCAACAACTGATTTGTTTGGAAGGTTTGTATGGTGGTAAATAACTCCAGAATGGTGTTTGGAAAAAGTATTTTGGCTTTCTGTAGATATTTTATTTTATTTTTCTTATGGGATGAAATGGCTGATTATCGTTAACTCTCTCGTTCACTGTAATTTGAAGAAACTGCGTGATGCTACTTCTCTCTGATATTTTCTAGTTGAGTTTTTTCCCATCACTTTTTTCTCTTGGCCACGTGTCAGGTCACTAAATTGGGAAATCAGCCCATGTGGATGACACAACTCAACTCTGCGTTACCTGGAAATCTCACCTTTGTAGAGCTGTAGCCAGCTTGGTACAGATTCCCACAATCAGAGGACTGGATAACTTCTTCTGACCATTTCTTGCAATCAGAAGGGGTTCTTGCATTGCCATCTGGACTTCAGCGTTGACTGTTGGGAAGGAAGAGCGAGGAACATGTCCTGAGAGTCAGCACCCTCTTTCTGAAACTTCTTTGCCATTGAGCACGTGCCCCGGAAGCCTGAAGGGAAGGCTGACTTCTTCAGGTTAAACCTCCCTTTGGAAGATTGATTAAATGCTGATGATCTCTTCAGCAAGCCCGTGTGGACCCAATGGCTCAAGGTCAGCCCCGGAACCTCTCCAGTGCAGCCTGCCGGCCGGATTGTACCACCTCACCTGGATGCCGGTTGCTCAAAGGCCGACGAGACTCATGGTGCCTGCTCTCGGGAATTCCTCAGTGGCACTCAACATTAATTACCTCTCCCCCAGGCCCTTCTGCAAAGTCCGGTGCCAGATCTCTGATGTCACTGCAGGACTATGATTAAACACCAGCTCCAGATCAGCCCAGTGACAGGGAGGGTCATCAGTAATGGATTTGAAAGGGGCTTCAAGGCCCAGGGTAATATGTTATTCATTACCAATGTCGGCTCAGGAGCTGTGAATCTGTCTGTTGGTTGGTAGCACTTTATATGACACCTCCCCAGGGTCAGTGCTAGAGATCGCAGTTTCTGTTTGATGAGTGGGGGTGTGGTGTAAACATGTGATGTTAGTATCTTATCAGGTAGCAGAGCTGAGTAGAGATGAAATAGTTCAGCAGTCTTAAGCAGCTTCAGAGAGCTGCCTCAGAAATAAAAATGGTTCATTCATAGACATAGTAATTCATACATACCTACATATACACACATATATGCATGTGTATACATACATATGCATATTTTTTTTGATGTTTGGGGATGAGCTCTGAATTTAGGACATTTTGACAAGCTCTTCTGTGCACCTATTCTGTTTGCAGAGGGCAGGGTTCCTAATCTGGGGTGCGTGTTTGATGGCCCATGGATGGGCCTCGATAAGGTCTGAGTACCTCTATGATTGTAAGTAAGTTTTTGCATGGAAGGCTAAGTTACTTACCCTCTCCAAGCTTTCTCAGTCATCTATAAGATGGGGAAAATAGTATCTGCCACATTGGGTTAGGGTGAGGACTAAATAAGAAAATGCACTTAAAGCACTTAACACAACCTGTGGCCCAAAATGCTCTCTCAGTATTAGATGTTATTATTACACTTGTTGTGTTAATAAGATATACCTTTGTGAATTTTAATTGGATCTGGGAGCCACAGATTTTTACCAGATTTGCAGAGGAACCTTTGAACCAAACAGGTTAGGAACCTCTGTCTTTGATAGCTAGAACCACTGGAGAATAAACCTTTTACAGAGTCAAACTCACTTTGTCAGAAATGGAAGATGAAGACGTGTGATTTGTGAGGTTGACCAATCTGGGGAAATTCCTATGGTCCCCAGGAAGCTGGAAGACCCTGCCAAGTTTTATGTCACCGCTGTTTTTCTTCTACCTTCTATTAGTTGAAAAAAAATCTATTCTCACTCTCTCCACATTGTTTTTCTCTGAATAAAGCCTATGGGGTATAGCCATCTCATCTGTACACACAAAAAGCCTGCTTTCCCATGTTTTGCCTCCTTTTGGCATTTTGGCTATTGTTATAATAACAACACCCTGTTACCACTCAGTCTCAGTTTATAATAATGAGATAAAAATTTCAACTGAAAGCTGCAGCTATTCACGTGACATAAGTAAACATTGCTATTTCCATTTTAAAGATTTGTAAACTGATCCAGAGAAGGGTAAACTTTTAATACACATACCAATTCAGAAATAATAACTCTCAATTCAGGTTATGCCAAACCCATGCACCGCAGAAAACATCACAAAGACTTCCTGCAGTCCAGCGGCCCCTGGAATCGATTTACCACAAACTCTGTTGGGAAGGAAGTATCTTCCTCCTGTCATAAATCCTCAGACCCTGTAGATATGAATGGCTGAAACTACATGCCTGATAATCGCCATGATTTTTCACATAGCAATGAAGAGCAATAGCTGTGAAAGTTACAGAACACCGAATTACATGTAGTAAAAATAGACAGTCAAGCCCTTCATCTAAAAATTAACTTAACTGCTTGAGGAAAGAGATGGCTATAAAGTTAAATGGTGTAATTTCATGTATGGAAATGGCTGTCCTTTGTTATATTTAAAATTTACCTTAGGAAATAATTACCTCTACACAAAGCCAATTTCTAAATGGGAAACATTCCTCCAGCAGGATGTTCTTTCCATCTCTTGGGGGCCCCCATGGAATAGTGCTACTCAGCGATCCGGGGGAGAAAGTGTCAGTGCTCAGAAGCAAACTTCCTCAATGAAAGTCTTACTGGAAACTGGCCTCATCCATCATTATCTGTTCTTATCCCAAGGCAGCACGCCGGCTTTCCATCCTACGGAATTTGGTGGGAATTCTCCTCTGAGAGGATGCTGTAGGGGGTAAGAAAATGACCCAGTGTGCAGAGGGCCCTCTGCTGGAGCTGCGGAGGAGACCAGAGGAACCATTGTTTGGCCATCTTCTAGCTGACTTTAGAGCCACCGCTGCTCTGACCGTAGGAACCTATTGTGTACAAGCAAGATGATAATCGAATTGTGCAAATGGCGTTCTGTTTTCCTATCTGCAGTAACATTGTTTCTCCTGGGAATTCAGCTCATCAAGACTTTCTTTGATCCACTGCTGTTCATAAACTGCATAGAAAAGTCTGACATTGAATTTTTGTCTGAATTTTTCTTTTTATCAAGGAAGCCAAGGCCTTTTGCATTCTTTTAATTTTAATTACAGGGCAAGCCCATGCAATAATGTCATGACTTATAATGCCAAATATTTTTGCTTTTGATGGTCCCCTGAGTCTCAGAGACAGAAGCAGGAACCACTTTGTTTATTCATGATGCATTTATTGAGCCCTTACATCATTTGAGGCACTGTCCTGGACCCTGTGGAGACTGAAGATGAACGAGACCTGGATCCTGCTCTCAAGGGGTGGTGATGAAGTGGTGAGGCTGAGGCATGTGCACATCAAGGCATGAAGGCATGTCTGAAAATGTGGGCGTTGCAAAGGTGCAGGAAATTCCTACGGAAGGTCAGAGTCAAGAGAGATTGTATTTACCTCGTACATAGGAGGAGGCTTCTTGGAGGAGGTGGCGTTTAACTGGGTGAATAGTACGGGCAAATCCAGAAAAGGTGATATCAAGTGGGAATGGGATTTTTACTCCATTTTCCTTGAAAAAATGACTCTAGGTACATGTATTTTTTATGGAAATTAGGGTCAGAAAATTATCCAAGTGGATTTTACTTCAACTTCCAGCTCTAGATTTTTTTGTACGTGGCATGTGACTTTAAAGCAAGAAAAGTGAAAAATTAAAAATGCAAGGCAGAAGAGCAAGTCAATATGTGCGTCGTGTGTCACAAAGGGCATTTATTCCACATTGGAGTAATTCATCAGGTCATTGTGCCAGATAAATATAATCTCTGAAATCAAAAAGCATGAGCAAAGTTTGAAAACCCTCCATTTCCACATGTGACCTTTACCTATTTATAGAAGGAATCACAGTGGAATAAGGCAATCACCCTTTCTCGGAAAGCAAGAAGGATGCATTTCCTGGCACCGTAAATAGAATGTCTGTGAGTCTCTGGCCACCCCCTCTCCTTAGCAGACAGCAGACAGGGGACGGTAACAGCCCCTGTCTTTGGGGTAGGAATAATTAATGGGGCAAGCGTATGTCTGTGGCTTTTGAGCAGCTAGGGTGAAACTGCTTGTCCATTTCAGCTTTCACCTAAACCACTGGGACACTTACTTCCTGAGTCAATGGTGAGTCTGCAGTGTTAACAAAAGACTCCCATTGATTATTGCCCTGTAGTAATTGCTGCCAGTGTTAGGCTGTCCCTCACAACTTGTTGACATCTCTTGACAATTTAAATATGGCCCATGCTAAAGGCCTGAAGCCCTCAGAATGCAGGGTGAGGAATGCAAAGGCAAATATGAACTTTTCCAGCAAACTCAAGTGCAGGGTGCAAAAAAGCATCTCCAGTGATGACATTTTAATTGTACATTAGGAGCCTTTTCAGTGGAGCCTCCCGGCTCTGCTTGTGCTGAGAGGTTGCTGGTAAGCTAAATCCCTGTAGTCCCCACAATGCTTTGTAAATAAGAGGAGGCAGTGATGTACCCATTAGTACATGAACAGCCCCTCGGATTTTAAAACAAAGGCATGTTAGGAATCACCAGAAGGAAAGGTTTCATATCATGGGTGGGGTGGAAGTTGGCAGCTGCATCTGGAAAACCAGTTTGCAACTCAGCTGTGCTTGATGCTCAGCAAACTGACCAGGGTTCAGCAAACTGTGGCCGTGGCCCAAATCCAGCTCCATGCCTGCTTGCTGTAAATAAAGTTTTATTAGAACACAGCCATGTTCACTTGTTTATATATTGTATATGGCTGCTTTCCTTCTACAACAGCGGAGTTGCTGTTGGACAGACTGTGTGGCCTGCAAAGCTGAAAATAATCTACTATCTGGCCCTTTACAGAAAGAGTTTGCAGATCCCTACCCTAGATTAATGTATGCTGAAGGATGATTTTTCATATTAAGCCGCCAAATTAAACGTTCTGTAGGAGATTCTGTAGTCCTAGAGAAGCTATGCAAATATGTGTGGGCTTTGAGGCCTAGAAAGCTGGGCTTGAGAGAAACAAGGCTATACCCTACCCTTATTATAAAAACTTTAAAACTTTTCTGCATCATTCTCATTCTACTTCTCTAAGATACTCATGTTCTTAGCTAAAAGTTCCCGCCTCCTGTGACTTTAGGGATCATGGGAAAACTGGTGGAATTTTATTTCCCTTGGAGCCCTCACAATCTAAACTGCTAATTCTTAAATGGAGGTGTAAACGCTTTTGATTGACATTTGGTTTAAGTATGACCATAAAAACTCCCAGTGCCACAGGTAGATTTAGTAAAAGTTAGGCATGCTTGTTCTGGCATTCCATAGTTAAATTTAAGTTTTATGGACTGCTTAGAGAAAGAATTCTTTATAGCTGGGAAGGAATTAACCTTTAAGGCACCAGTTTGCTGTAATTGTTAAAATTAGCATAGTTACTTGGGTGGAAAACTCTAAAATGTTCTATACTCTTGCTTGCTTTGGCAGCACATATGCCAAAATATTCTCTACTCTTTTATTGTAAAGGTCCCTAGTTTAGGTCTGTCACCAACATGGATGCTGAATTGAGACTCAGCACTAGAGGCCACTTCCTACCCTCAACCTTATAAAACTCTTATATATATGGAGAAGACGTCCTTTGTTCTGGATGAAAAGCCAGTGGATCGTCATGTTGAGAAAGATCGTGAGGATGCATCCAAGAGCAGTAGGGAAAAAGTCCACGATTGATATCAATGGTTGATATCTGTGATGCTTCAAGACAGAAAGTGATGGCAACTCATGCTGCATAATTATTATTCTTGCTCTGTGGTTTCAAGGGCTGTGGAATTGCAGAACTGTCTTCTGTTTCTTTGTTATGAGCTCCCTGCTCTGTTGTCAGCAGGTCTGGGACTCCATGTTCCTGTCACTGGGAACTATCACCACTTCTTATTCTGTTACTCCATTGCTCTATTTTTATGTCTTTCTATATTTATTTATTTATTTTTGGCTCCTCTAACTGGAAAAACTTCTCTTGAGAAGTCTTTCTTTTTTAGACACTTCTGGTTGATAAGCGTACTTCTTTCCACTCTCCAGGGCCAGTGCATACAAGTGTGCAGACTGTGACCTGGACAAAGTGGCCTGGAGAAGAGGTGTGAGGGAGGCTTAGATCCAGAGTGCATCCATTCCTTTCAGCTTTATTAGTCTGCATCCATTTTTAAGGATGGATTTTCTTTTTTTCTCCTTCTCTTTGTTTTAAAATAATTCACTCATAGATTATTTTATTAAATTAATTTTAACCCATTTGTTTTTTATTTATTTATTTTTTGAGCCAGTGTCTCGCTCTGTTGCCCAGGCTGGAGTACAGTGGTGCAATCTTGGCTCACTGCAACCTCTGCCTCCCAGGTTCAGGCGATTCTTGTGTCTTAGCTTCCCTAGTAGCTGGGATTACAGGCGTGCACCACCATGCCCAGCTACTTTTTGTATTTTTAGCAGAGACGTGGTTTCGCCATGTTGGCCAGGCTGGTCTTGAACTCCTGATCTCAGGTGATCTGCCAGCCTCAGCCTCCCAAAGTGCTGGGATTACAGGCGTGAGCCACCATGCCTGGCCTAATTCTTTTGTTTTGATTCTAAATTGCCCCAAATTTGGCCAGTGGGAACCCTTTCAGGTTGGCTTCTGTGCTCTATTGACATATTGCTATCATTTTTTGTGGGCACCTTATTAACTTTCTGGCAAGGCAAAATGTTCCAGACTCATCTTTACTTTCCCCACCCCAGCTCTGGAATCAACCGTTTCTCCAAAGATCCTTGGCTCCTTTCAGTTAGCAATGGTATTTATAAACTAAGACTGGGGTTCCAGGTGTGCTCACAGCTAAATAGAAAGTCATTGCTTTTAGGATGCAAAAAAATAAAAAATTTTTAATGACGTCATGAGTTTATATTGACATTTCCAAGTCCAATCTAATCACATAAGGCCCTCCCTTGCTGTCCCCACTCCCTTTTTAATTCTTGTCTTTATATTTAGAACCAACTCTGGCTCCTAACAATATCAGTCCACCTATTATGTCAGAACTATAACATTTGCATACTTATTCATGTTCTCATCCTTAGTTTAATCCTAGCTCTACAAGCATATATATTAAATACTCACCATCAGTCCTTTTGCCAGTTTCCCCACTTCTCTCTAGGTTGGATGGTTGGATGAGTCTCATCCTCTAGTGGACTCCTCAGGAATAGCAGGTGTTTCATTATCTTTCAGATGGGAAAGCTTCTCCTGACATTACTTCTGGCTTCCAGTTCTGTAGGTCAGCTCTGGCTTGCTTTGGCTCTGCTGAGCTCCACATTTCTTTCCATCCCAGGATGTAGGCTGAAGGAGCAGCCCCTCTCTGGAACACTCTTCTCATGGCAGAGGGTGGGAACAAAGAAGTTGACGCAAATGATTCAAGTACATTTAAAGCTTCTGCTTAGATGCGGTGTACATAATATTTGCTCTCATTCCATTGGTTAAGGCAAGTCCCTTAGCCAAGTTTTCCAGTGGGCCAGGAAGTACACTCCTCCTACATGGAAGCATGGCAAAGGTGAGGAGTGGCTGATACTTTCACAGAAAAGGGAGATGTTAAAATACTCAAGGGTAAAGTACATCTTCAAGTGGGCAATTTTGTTTAGCGGAATTTCCCAACTTAATTGACCACAGAACTTTTTTTTTTGTTTTTTGAGGTACATCTTTTAGCACTCAAATTCCCTGGAGGACACTTTGGGAAATGCTGCTCTGGTCCATCTGGAGGTGTTAGAATTGACCTTAGAAAAGACATTCCTTTGGAGGTCTGGGTAAATGGAATATATGGAGTTCGAAACTCATGTTTCATTGAGTGAGAACCAGACGTTAAAACCTTCCCACATCAGCAAGTCCAGTGTTACTTTATTAGCTAACACTTCTTCAGCCTTAAAGAGTTGTCAAAAATAGATTTGGACAATAAACCTTAAATTCATCTGCTTTCTGATCTTTGTGGATCATCAACGATCTCTTTAGGAACCATCCATGCCCCTAATCATCTTTTTTTTTCTTCTAATAATCCATTGCTAAGGAATGATCATTTTCTATGTATTTCATCAAATAACAAAATCAAGAATCTCCATCTGGTTGTTTTTATGTCTCTCTCTAGATGATTACTGTCTGTCTTGGTAGCAGATATGTGAGTAATAAATTGCTTTTAATGATGATAAAAAATTGCTTACTGAGCATTTGATATGTGCATGGCAGGGTGCCTTCATTCTGTGGACTTTGGCTACATGGAAAGCAGAGAAATAAAATTTAAATTAGGAACACATATTCTTTCTTTATAGCATAAGGTAAGTGTCTTATAACCTTGAAGTTAGGAGATACAAGTCATTGGCTAAAAGGATGGAAACCAGGGCATCCACATTCTAGTGCCAATTTGGGGGTACACTTGAACAATTTATTACGAGTCCTTAGTCTTCTTATTTGCAAAATAAGAGATACTGTGTGGAATCTTGAAGAAGTTCTGCTAATGAAGACAGAAAAGATGAGGAAAGTATTGCAGAAGGATAGAAATGTGCCACACAGTGTAGTTTAAGTTGCAGTTCTTTTTATCCGAAATATTTGATCTTTCAAGCCTTATTTTTCTCATTTTTAATTATAAAATATATATAACATAAAATTAACCATTTTAGCCATTTTTAAGTGTACATTCATAATGTTGTACAACCAACAGCACTATAAATTTCCAGAATTTTTTATTATTTCAAACAGGAGCTCTGTGCCCATTAGTAAAAACTCTCCATTCCCCCTCACCCTCAGACCCTGGTAGCCTTTATTCTACTTTCTGTCTTTATGAATTTGCCTAATCTAGGTATCTTATATAAACAGAATCATGCAATTTTGTTGTTTTGTGTCTTGTTTATTTCTCTTAACCTAATGTCTTCAAGCTTCATCCATGTTATTGCACTCAAAAAGGTGGGAATGTGATTTTTGGCCCTGTACTTACCTTAGATCTGAATCAAATTAAGCCTCATCCAGGAGGCTTCAACAATATATAATTTAGTGAGGTTAGAATTGTCTCGGGCTCATAGGTGGTTTAAATTGGGCTTAAAAAGATTTATGCAAAATTCCAGTGCAATATTAGTAAGATCCAAAGAAATCAGAACTTCATTCCTTTTTAAGGCTGAATAATATTTCACTGGGATAGTATTCCATTGTATGAACATGCCAGGTTTCGCTTATCCATTTGTCTGTTGATCGATGTCCACTTGGATTGTTTTCACTTTTTGGCTATTGTGAGTAGTGCTGCTGTGGACATGGTGAAGGGTTCCAGTCTCATATTGAAGGGTTCCAGTTCACCTCTGCAGTCTTAAAGACTTGACACTCAACTGGGCAGAGGTACAGTATCTGGCGAGTAAAAGAAGGCAATTGGCAAATGGTTACACTTCTGGCTTGAAATGTTATAGGTTTAGTTTCTTTCCCCTTATTTTCAGGGCAGACCTTTTCCTGGAATCAAGTTTGGCTCCTAAAACCACCTTGGTGTGGTGGTGGAGCCCCAGGCGGATAAGAGCAGAAAGCCATTTGAATCCTGCTGCTTTACTTATTAATGGAGTCATTTGCTGTTGCGGAATTGAAAGTATTACAACTGAGTGACAGTTGTTTAATATTCTGATTACATGAACTTTCTGTGTTATGGTTTTGCCATTTGACATATTAGATTTCATGATGTGATTGAATTTGTGTGCTGGAACCACATTTATTAACAGAGACTGACATGGTTCTCCTAAGAATTTATGTTAAGCTGACTGCAGTGATGTGGGAAGTCTATGGTGATAGTTGGGGGAGGCTGGGGCCCGTATAGACTAGAATCTTTTCTGTTTAAGTTTCACAAGAAAACTTCTTGGAGATGAAATCCATGTTTTCACTCATTTTGGCATATTTTACAATGATGGATGTGAGATGGGGGAAGACTGGCTCAAAAATAGGAGATTGCAGAGGTCAAAAGTCAAAGGAATTGCTGTTTTTAAAGAGATTGTCCAAGGGGGAGCCACAGGAAAGCACTCAAACTGTCTGATTTTATTATTGTTTTCTCTCATAATGCCTTCCTGGCTGTGGGTAGAAATACATACTAGTTAACAAAAGTTTTGGTCATATACAGCATTTTTTTCAGGAGAATAACTAAGGTCTGCTCATTCCAAGATAAGTAACTGGATCTAGAGCTATTTCTCAGCGTAGCTATGGCCTAAAAAGGTGGCAACATGATTTTTGCCTCTGCCCTCAGCTTAGATTTGAATCAAACAAGGCCTCACCCATGAGGCTTTAATAATTACTAATTTAGTGAAATTGGGCAGGTCCTGGTCTTATAAAGTAGTTTAAATAGATTCTAAACAGATTTATGTAAAATTCCAGGGTAATATTAGTAAGATCCAAATAAATAAAAACTTCATTTCATATTCTGGGAAATTATGGTTTTAAACTAGCAGAGAGAGTCTGTATGGTTAAAAGTTATACAAAAAACAGATGGGCTATACCTGTATCCAGGTTTTACTTTTTAAAATTATTATATATTAATTTTTTAAACTTATGAATATAATTAACTATGAAGGTAATATTACAGCAAATATATAAAAGAAAATACTACTTACCCATAATCTAACATCCTAAAGCAGCTGCTAATGTGTTTTGGCACAATTCTTCATAGTCTTTTTCCTCGGTGTAACTATTTAGCTATTTTTCTTTACATATTTATAATAATAATTTAAGGACAGTGTTTTATCTTGTTCTTTTCATTTAATATTGCATTAAAATATTCCCCATGTTTCTACATTGTCTTCACAGCCATAATTTTAAGTGGCTTAATGGAAGGGAAGTGTGTAATGTAGAGCATTCTGCCTATTTCCAGTTTTAAACTAAACCAGGCTATGGGCCTATGCAGATTTATCGTTCAAGATTTCAGGTATTCTCAGGCAATCCAGAGATCCATGGAATGTGGTAATTAGTAATTTTACTGAAGCATTAGGGGAATCTGAGTCGCAAGACTGGAACGCAGGAGCTTGCCAGCTAGAACACCAACTACTTACTCAATATAAAGATATTAACATAGTTTGTCTATTCTCAGTTTGTCCCACAAGCATTTTACAGGGGAAAATTATTGTATTAGTTAATTTTTGCTGCATAACAAACCTTTCACATTTTAGAGCTTAAAACCATAAACGTTTATTCTTTAGCTCACCGTTCTGTGGCTGACTGAGATGTCTGGGAAAGTTCTGGCCTGGGCGGACTCGCCTGGGGCTAGATGGTCTAGCGTGGACTCCATCACATGGTTGGGTTGGCAGGCTGTTGGCCATAGTGCCTTGGCTTTTCAGTATGTTTCCTCTTCAGCATCATAGCCCTAGCTTGGGCTCATTTGCCTGAGGGTCTCATGGTTTCAAGTGCAGAAAGAGAAAACACAATTTGTGTGCGAGCATTTTTCAAGCCTTTTTTGCTTGCATCATATCTGTTAATATTCTGTAGGCCAAAGCAAGTCATATGGCCAAACCCAGATCAAAGAATGAAAAAAGAGACTCTATTTCTTGATGGGTGGGGCAGCAATATCACAGGGCAGAGGGGCATGCAGGCAGGAATGGAAAGAATTATTGGAACTATTTTTGCAAATAAACCAACACAATTTCATATATAGATGTATGGTCAAATTTGGGAATCTTTAAAAATCCCTGGCAGATTCCTCCACAAACCCAAGGCCCATACAACTTGTAATTCATGGGAAGGGGGGAGCTTCCAGTTATGGGCAAGTATTGTAAATAATACTTTAATGTACTTCTTTGTGTATACAGTTTTTAAAATATTTTGAGTTATTTGGTTAGGATAGAGTCCCAGAAGAATTCTTGGGGTAATGGAAACAAGTATTTTTATGTCTTTTAATATTTGCTTTCCAAAAAGTTGTGTTGAATCATGTCCCAACAGCAGTGTATGTTTGATTACCTGTTTCACTATACTTCAGTTAGCACTGAATGTTAACATTAACAAAATTTTCTAGTGAGAAGTTAAAAAATGGTATCTGATTTCTAGGGGTACGGATTCTGCCAGAAGAGAATTCTACAGACTGGGTGGCTTAAACAATAGAAATTGATTGTCTTCCAGTTCGGGAGGCTTGAAGTCCGAGATTGAGGTGTAGACAGGTTTAATTTCTTCTGAGACCTCACTTCTCAGCTTGCAGATGGCAGCTTTTCTCTGTGTACATGAAGCCCTAGTGTCTCTTCCTCTTTTTATAAGGATAACAGTCATATTGGATGAGGGTTCCACCCTTATGACCTCATTTAACCTCTATTAACTCTTTAAAGGCCTTATTTTTCCAAATATAGTTACATTGGTAGTTAAGTCTTCAACGTATGAATTTCTGGGGAACACAATTCAGTTCCTACCAGGGTGGATCTAAAAGTTGTATGGGGCCTGAAGCTTATACAATTTCGGGGCCTTCTTTAAAAAGAATGTAAAATTATGAATACAAAATTGCTAGGTCCCCTGCCTAGGGTTTGGGAAGGGGCCTGTGCAGGCAAAGGCCCTGAGGCTTAAGGTTCGTGGCTTACAATGAACCCGCCTCTGCTCATTGTTGCTTTTGCACTTTACTTAACAGTGGGCATGATTGCTACTTACTTATATTTGCCAGGTATAAAGTTAAGGCTATTGGTTTGATTATAGAGCAACAGGAGAGCAGTGTTATCATTTAGGGTGGAAGGGTCTCAGGTTTAAAGTTCTGAGTTTAAACAGACACCTAGGGTTTTTAGGAGGTCTTATTTGTTCTAGTGGTGCAGAAAAGCACTTGCGTGGTATGTTTTCGTGACAATAAAGTCATGAAAGAAAGAGTGTGTCTTATTGCCCAAAGTGCTACCTCTCCCGTCTGAGCACCGATGGCTAAAACATGATCAAGAGGGGACACATCTTCATTCTTTAGTTAGATACCGGCCTTAGAATTTAGCTACCCTTGGGAGAAGGAACACATCAACTTAAATTTGCATTAAGTTATACATGCCTGACGCTAGATTTTCTGGGAGCAGATTTTCATATGGGGAAGCAAGATGGTATTAAGTATATAAACACGTGTGTTTGAAGAGAAGGTACTGAAAAATGGAGATTGAAGTGCAAATGACAAGCTTCACTTTAAAAAATTTTAGATAGGGCAGTGCTGCTTACAGAGGACTTGGTTGATGTGCCTTAGTAGAGACCTTGTTTGCATGGGGAATCTGTTGTTTTAGAAATGTGTTTCTGCTGCTGTTTCTGCTTCCAAGAATGTCAGATAAAGGGGCCTGAACACAACTGGGGACGTGGGAAGGGGGAACCTCTAGTCATGGGCAGAGGTGGGGCTGTGATGTAACAGGCATTGGCTTAGACCAATGGGAATGCAGAAACGGATGGGGCAGAGATCCTTGGGTGTAATGACTAATTAAGCATGATCTTTAAGTAGAGGTTGCAGGAAGTTTGGGGAGTTGATTGGTAGGACTGGGTAGAAAGCAGAAGTAATATAGGAGGTGGAGGTAAAGAGAAGAGAAATTAAGAAGGAAAAGTCTCATCAAATGACATATTTAAAGATAAATTAAACACAGAAAAGGTAAATATAATATTTTTTCTTCTGGCTAAGTAATATAGACAATTCACATAGCTATGGAGATGATTATTCAAAATCACCGTGAACCTCTTGGCTTCTGGAAGATAGCCAATGTGATTCCCAGAGCTTAGAGGGGCCTGTCTTAACCACCAAACTGAGTTTCCACTGACACCGATACGAAACATGTAGAAAAATATTAGCATTTCCTATTCAAACAAATACGATATAGTCTGGGGACATAAGGTTATCTAATTTTCTTTCAAAAAGATAGCAGTTAAGAAAGCACATAGTTTAAACAGGAAAAACGCTTTGCACAATGTGACCCACTGATCCAAGCCCGGGTAGTTCTCATTGCCCGGGGAGAACAAGCAGAGCATTGTTTCAGCGATGAAAGGAAAAACATCCTCTGATTTTCCAAGTTTGTTCTGAACTAAATTTTTGGTTGAAATAGAAAGATGTATTTTTTTTCCTTCTCTTGCCACACTTCTTAATTTTTTAACCCATTTTTTCATGAAGCTATCTAAGTGGATGTTGAAACAGTGAATGTTAAGAAAGAGTACATTTCCTATGTAAACAAACACAACCCGGCTTAGAGAGAAAGGAAAGCAGTCCTGTCAACCCGAAAGGACCCAGCACATGGTAATTTTTGTAATTGAAGTATCCCAGGGATTCCAGGGTACATGAACAATCCATAAAACAGGAATGAGACCACACAAAAACACGCCCGTGGCTCCAGGCGGGCACGGCTGAAAAGAAGCAGAGCTTTAACAGTAGGAAGCAGGGGCCTTGCATCAGAGGATCTTTGTAAATGCGCCTCTAAAATGAAAGTCCTCTCTAAGCTCCTTCCAGGTAAAAATGCTGTTTAGTCGGGCTGAAGGCTGTGAAACACGAGCAATACAGAAAGGAAGACAAAAAGACTGGTGAGGTCACGACCTTGAGCCTTTTTGTTTTCTTTCTCAAGGTCTTTTACATGCATCGTTGGATTGCAGTTTCAAGCCTGCGATTCCAACGGAATTAACGTCCACTGAAAACTTACTGTGCTCAAGGCGCAGAATGGGGTGGTTTTATACACATTCTCCCATTTGGATTTTTCAAAGACAACATCTAATCATCCCCAGAGAAACTGCAACTGAGAAGATAGGATGGGTGAGATGGTCCCTAAGTCTGTCCTAGACACAGTTGTCTTTGCAAGTCCTCTGCCATAGTCAAAGGTGCTTTCTTGCCTACCTGCTGGTAAATCCTTGACTGTCTGATTTCTCTAAATAACTATAATTGGAGCAATCAGATAATTAAAAAAAAAAGCTGCAGGAGAGATGTTAATGTTCTAAAATATAGTTTCCATTCTAATTGCAGATGAAGTGCCCTGGGGGCCAGAGTCCAGACAAGTATTTTGGCACCTCCAAGGCCTGGCAGAACACAGAGAGGAAAAGAGAGACCCTGTTATCCTTCCGCAGGGGTGGCCATTCAGCCTCTCAGAGATGGAAGTTAAGATTTCCTTTGGTGTAAGTGGGCAGTTTGACTGGCTGCAAGGAGAGCCTCAGTTTGTTTAATTTGGAGTAAAATTTTATGAGTTAATCTCTAGTGAGGGAAAGCAGCAGTAAACACAGAACATACTGGTCATTATTCTAAGTATTTCTACATTCTTTCTCATGCATGAAACGAGAAAAAAATGTCACAAAAACGAGGAGGCATGGTACTCAAACGTGTGTGTGTGTGTCTGTGTGTGTGTGTATGATTTTGTTTTGATCAAACCATCTGGTGTGCAACATACCCCAGGAGTGTGAAGGCAAACATTTACCAAGAGATTCACATGATTTCTGCTGTGTATACTCATATTTGTAGAAGATGCTTATGTTTTCAGAAAGTGGAGATAAACAGATCTCTCTGCATTTATTAATGCAGCCCAGTTCTTTGCAGACCAAACTGTTATTTATTTTAGTGGGCCTTAGAAACTCAGGTGTGTTAACAAGCCAGACAGACATACACAATCTGGAAATGATCACTGTCATGTCTGAGGAAAACGTTACCGTGCTCCTCAAGTTTAATAATATGGGCAAAAAATTCAGGGATATTGCGATACGATGGTGTGCTGAAAAGTGGATTAAATCTCGATTAAATCACAACATAAATAATGCCTTAACTAAAAATGTTAAAGGCAACCTTGAAATGGTCTTAAAAACAAAAGAGGTAATTTACCTGATTTATTAGGGGAGAGAAAAAGTAGCTTGGTGTGTGTTCTGTGGATTTCATGTTTAATGGGATGGACTTTTAGGGAAATGGCTGGGGATTTGAGGAAGCTAAATGAAAAACCCCTATATGCTGGCTGGAGTTTTAAGAGGATAGAGGGAGGGAAAAATCACCCATCAACCAACCAACCAAACCAAACCAACAGAGTCCGAGTGCCCCAGCACTGGAAGCAAGACAATTGTTTCCTAGGGCACTCCTGGCTACCAGGAGGCTGCTCAATAAGGGAGTACTTAAACTTCAAAAAAGAAAAAGCAGATTTATTAGGAGGCACACATGAGGCTTTAAGGGAATGCTCCTGGTAACTAGGACTCCTGCTGTTCTCATTCCTGTGCCTTTGTATTGCTGAAAACCCTTCTGCAAGATCCAAATATGCCTTTGGTTTTTTTTTTTTTTTTTTTCCCACACGTGTTGCCACTTGAACATTTTGCAACACCAATCTCTCTGAAAAGTTCAGGATGTAGGGTACTTCCTCTTGAAGATCTCTCAGTTCTTCATAAGGAATTGGCCATATTCAGCTTCACTATGTGGGGGGGCAGTGCTGGGATGGGGTGGGGTTGCTGGGAGACATGTTCCTTGTGGGTCATGTGTCCCCGTGGGCAAAGGATATCACCTCTTGGGGTTCAGTTTCCTCATCAGTAAATAGAGAATCTGCTCTTTAAGGGCCTTGCCAGGTCTAAGATCCTGTGATTCTCAGTGGGCCAGAAAACTCAACTTCTGAGCGATCAAACCTCAGAGTGACAGGATGGAATAGTTTGCCAAAGGTCATGCAGCAAATGCTTGTCAGTCCTAAAAAGAACTTGAGACTGTACCTGTCTTGTGACAACTGGACTCTGACATCTGACAAGGCAGCGGACTTTGCAGGGCAATGGCCACTCCTGTCTTGCTCACCATTGTCTGCCTAGAGCACGTGCCACATAGTGGGCAGAAGATATTTGTGAAATCAATGAATGACAGTTTAAAGAGAGAAATAAGGGACTTCCTAGGAGCAACTCAGTTTTGAGAGTCAAATTCTCTCAGCTGTCTGGCAGGGCACCCCACGCAAGCAGTTAGTGTGAATTTGGTGTGGAGGAGGGTGGACGCCCCAGCATGCTAGAAAAAGATCTGGCAGAATGATGGTTTGAGAGATTAAAACATTTATATCTGTCATTGAGACTGATGGCAGAGCCTGGACTACTGTGTCACTGATCCAGACACAAAGTGTGATAATTCTGGAGGCAATACAAGGAAAATTGGATGATAACTTTGACTCTGGACACTGATGAGTAAATTGGCAAACCTTGAACTGTCTAGGGTTGTGCAAGAGTCACCCAGACTGATCAGACAGATGAAGAAAGTACGTTGCTTGCTTGAGACTCTTCATAAAACAAGTCACATGTCTTTGAATTAGCACATTGTGACCTGGTAGACACACACCAACAGGAAATGAAAGCTTTGGGAGATGATACTTATCTTTATTCTGTGCAATACACTCTGATATTTTATGTTCTATTTTGTTTTTATTTTAGTTTTTTTCTTTATGAAAAAAAGCTTAATTTTTAATTTTTATGGGTATATAATAGGTGTATACATTTATGGAGCACATGACATACTTTGTTACAGGCATAAAATGTTTAATCACATCAGGGTAAATGGGGATATTCATCACCTCAAGCATCCATCATTTCTTTGTGTTATGAACATTCCAGTTGTACTCCCTTAGTTATTCTAAAGTGTACAGCAAATATTGCTGACTGTAGTCACCCTGTTATGCTATCAAGTATTAGATCTTATTCATTATATATAACCATATTTTTGTGCCCATTAACCACCCCCATTTTCTGTCTCCCCACACTACCCTTCCCAGGCTCTGGTAACTATCATTCTAGTCTCTATTTTGATGGGTTCAATTGTTTTAACTCCCACAAATGAGTGAGAACATGCAAAGTTTTTCTTTCTGTGTCTGGCTTATTTCACTTAACATGATGCCCTCCAGTTCCATCCATGTCACAAGTGACGGGATCTTATTATTTTTATGGCTGAATAGTACTCCGTTGTGTATATGGACCACAGTTTCTTTATTCATTCGTCTGTTGGTGGACACTTAGGTTGCTTCCAAATCTTGGCTATTGTGAATAACATAAGAATGCAGATATCTTTTTGATATCCTGATTTCCTTCTTTTTGGGTATATACCTAGCAATGGGATTGCTGGATCATGTGGTAGCTCTATTTTTAGTTTTTGAGGAACCTCCATACGGGTCTCCATAGTGGCTGTACTAATTTACATTCCCACCAACAGTGTACGAGGGTTCCCCTTACTCCACATACTTGCCTGTCTTTTGTATAAAAGCCGTTTTAACTGGGATGAGATGATATCTCATTGTAGTTTTGATTTGCATTTCTCTCTCAGATGATCAATGATGTTGAGCATATGCCTGTTTGCTATTTGTATGTCTATGTCCTATTTTGGGAAATGCCTATTTAGACTTTTTGCACATTTAAAAATCAGATTGTTAGATTTTTTTTTTCCTGTAGACTTGTTTATTATCCATATATATATATATATATATATATATCTCCTTATATATCCTTATATATTCTGGTTACTAATCGATTGTCAGATGGATAGTCTGCAAATATTCTCTCCCATTCTGTGGGCTGTCTCTTCACTTTGTTGATTGTTTCTTTTGTTATGCAGAAGCTTCTGAACTTGATGTGATTTCATTTGTCCATTTTTGCTTTGGTTGCCTATGCTTTGGTTGCCTATGTAGTATTACTTAAGAAATGTTTGTCCAGACCAATGTCCTGGAGAGTTTCCCCAGTGTTTTCTTGTAGTAGTTTTATAGTTTGAGGTCTTATAGTTAAGTATTTAATCCATTTTGATATGATTTTTGCATATGATTTTTGCATTTGATTTTGCATATAGTTTGAGGTCTTTTAGTTAAGTATTTAATCCATTTTGATTTGATTTTTGCATATGATGAGAAATAAGGGTCTAGTTTCATTCTTCTGCATATGGATAGCCAGTTTTCCCATGACCATTTATTGAAGAGACTGTCCTTTCTCCAGTGTGTTTCTGGCACCTTTGTCAAAAATGAGTTCACTGTAAATGTATAGATTTATATCTGGGTTCTCTCTTCTGTTCTCCTGGTGTATGTGTCTGTTTTAATGCCAGCACTATGCTGTTTTGGTTACTATAGCTTTGTAGTATGATTTGAAGTCAGGTAATGTGATTTCTCTGTTTTGTTCTTTTTGCTCAGTATGGCTTTGGCAATTTTAGGTCTTTTGTGATTCTACATAAATTTTAGGATATTTTTTCTGTTTCTGTGAAGAATGTCATTGGTATTTTGATAGAGATTGCATTCACTCTGTGCATTGCTTTGGATAGTATGGACCTTTTAACAATATTGATTCTTCCAATGCATGAACATGGAATATCTTTCCATTTTTGGGTGTACTCTTCAACTTCTTACATCAGTGTTTTATAGTTTTTATCGTAGAGGTCTTTTACTTTCTCGGTTAAGTTTATTCCTGGGTATTTTATTTTATCTGTGGTTATTGTACATGCGATTTCTTTCCTTCCTTCCTTCCTTCCTTTCCTTTCCTTTCCTTTATTTCCTTTTCTCTTCTTTCCTTTTTTTTTTTTTTTTTGAGACAGAGTCTTGCTCTGTTGCCCAGCCTGGAATGCAATGGTGTGATCTCGGCTCACTGCAATCTCCACCTCCTGGGTTCAAGCAATTCTCCTGCCTCAGCCTCCTGAGTGGCTGAGATTACAGGCGCATGCCACCGCACCTGGCTAATTTTTTTTTTTTTTTTATTTTTAGTAGAAATGGGGTTTCACCATGTTGGTCAGGCTTGTCTCGAACTCCTGACCTCGTGATCTGCCCACCTCGGCCTCCCAAAGTGCTGAGATTACAGGCGTGAGCCACCATGCCTGGCTGATTTCTTTTTAGATTGTTCACTGTTGGCATATAGGAATGTTACTGATTTTTTACGTTGATTTTATATCCTGCAACTTAACTGAATTCATTTATCAGTTCTAACAGTTTTTTGGTAGAGTCTTTAGGTTTTCCAAACATAAGATCGTGTCATTTGCAAACAAGGATAATTTGACTTCTTCCTTTCCAATTTGGATGCCCTTTATTTCTTTATTTTGTCTGATTGCTCTAGGTAGGACTTCCAGCACTATATTGAATAACAGTAGTGAAAGTGGGCATCCTTGTTTTGTTTCAGATCTTAGAGGAAAGGCTTTCAGTTTTTTTTCCCATTCAGTAGGATACTAGCTGTAGGTCTGTCTATTTCAGTTTTAAAAAATGTTTGATACAGTGCACTAAGTTGATTCCATGACCAATGCACAATTTGAAAACAATACCCTGAGATGCATTTTAAGATTGATTATGGCAGGTGCAGACTAGGCATTTCATCTTGTTTCGCTTTAAAAAATAGCTTTATTGAGATATAGTTTGTATACCATAGAATTCACCCATTTAAAGCATACAGTTTGGGCTGGGCACTGTGGCTCATGGCTGTAATCCCAGTACTTTGGGGGGCCAAGGAGGGTGGATAACTTGAGGTCAGGAGTTCGAGACCAGCCTGACCAACATGGCAAAATCCTGTCTCCACTAAAAATACAAAAAATTAGCCAAGTGTGGTGGTACATGCCTGTAATCCCAGCTACTGTGGAGGCTGAGGCAGGAGAATCGCCTGAACCTGCGAGGCGGAGGTTGTTGTGAGCCAAGATTGCGCCACTGCACTCCAGTATGGGTGACAGAGCGAGGCTCCATCTAAAAAAAAAAATTAATTAATAAAGTGTACAATTTAATGGTTTTTAGTGCATTCACAAATCTGTGCAACAATCCTCACAGTCAATTTTAGAATGTTTCATACCCCAGAAAGAAACCCCTTATCCTTTACTTGTCACACCTCATCCCTTCATCTTCTTGGCCCCCAAGCCACAAGCAACCACTAATCTATTTTCTGTCTCTATAGATTTGCCTATTCTGGACATTTCATATAAATGAAATCATACAATAGGCTGTCTTTTGTGACTGTCTTCTTTCACCTAGCATAGTATTTTCACCACATTGCAGTGTGTATCAGTACTTCACTCCTTTTTGTGGCTGAATAATACTCCACTGAATGGGATATACCACGTTTTATTTATTCATTCATATAGGCATTTTACTTTCATTTATAATTTAGGCTATCAAATCTCCCTAAACTTACTAATTCTTAATATCCAAGAAGATGTGTGCATGGTGGGAACCTGGGACACCTATCTTGGTGAGAACGTTTCCTAGCCCCTTCTATAACCTCATTGTTCACTCTCTGAAAAGTCTGCCTGTTTTCTCTTTGTTCTCACCATTGGCAGGAATCACAGGAAGGATCAGGTGTGCAGGAAAAAACTAGTTCTGATGGAAATGAGGGCCACAGAGCACTTGCTTCTCCCTTCATTGGCAGATGGACAATTGCAGAAGCAGTGAACATATTGATTCATTGGTCAGGACCATGAAAAGTGCTCTTTGGAAACCCTGTTCTGTCCTTAGAAGAACACACAATGCACAGAGCCTCCTGGCGTGAAGAAGACCTTAATCTGTCTCACAACGATTTCAGATGAAACTCCTTACTCAGAAGAAAGTTACTCCCAACTGAATTTCATCACCCCGAATTCTTTACATTTGCTACTTTAAGGCTCTTTAGACTCACCAAAATCACTCTGGCTGCCCTTAAGATATTTTCCTTCATTTCAACTTTGGTGAATCTGGCAATTATGTGTCTTGGAGTTGCTCTTCTCGAGGAGTATCTTTGTGGCGTTCTCTGTATTTCCTGAATTTGAATGTTGGCCTGCCCTACTAGGTTGGGGAAGTTCTCCTGGATGATATGCTGAAGAGTGTTTTCCAACTTGGTTCCATTTTCCCCCTCACTTTCAGGCACCCCAATCAGACGTAGATTTGGTCTTTTTACATAATCCCATACTTCTTGCAGGCTTTGTTCATTTCTTTTTCTTCTTTTTTCTTTAGGTTTCTCTTCTTGCTTCATTTCATTCATTTGATCCTCAATCACTGATACTCTTTCTTCCAGTTGATCGAGTCGGTTACTGAAGCTTGTGCATTTGTCACGTATTTCTCGTGTCATGGTTTTCATCTCTGTCCGTTCGTTTATGGCCTTCTCTGCATTAATTATTCTAGTTATCAATTCTTCCACTCTTTTCTCAAGATTTTTAGTTTATTTGCGCTGGGTACGTAATTCCTCCTTTAGCTCTGAGAAGTTTGATGGACTGGAGCCTTCTTCTCTCATCTCGTCAAAGTCATTCTCCGTCCAGCTTTGATCCGTTGTGGCGATGAGCTGCGTTCCTTTGCAGGGGGAGATGCGCTCTTATTTTTTGAATTTCCAGCTTTTCTGCCCTGCTTTTTCCCCATCTTTGTGGTTTTATCTGCCTCTGGTCTTTGATGATGGTGACGTACTGATGGGATTTTGGTGTGGGTGTCCTTCCTGTTTGTTAGTTTTCCTTCTAACAGTCAGGACCCTCAGCTGTAGGTCTGTTGGAGATTGCTTGAGGTCCACTCCAGACCCTGTTTGCCTGGGTATCAGCAGCAGAGGCTGCAGAAGATAGAATATTGCTGAACAGCGAGTGTACCTGTCTGATTCTTGCTTTGGAAGCTTCCTCTCAGGGGTGTACTCCACCCTGTGAGGTGTGGGGTGTCAGTCTGCCCCTAGTGGGGGATGTCTCCCAGTTAGGCTACTCAGGGGTCAGGGACCCACTTGAGCAGGCAGTCTGTCCATTCTCAGATCTCAACCTCCGTGTTGGGAGATCCACTGCTCTCTTCAAAGCTGTCAGACAGAGTCGTTTGCGTCTGCAGAGGTTTCAGCTGCTTTTTGTTGTTGTTGCTGTTGTTTAGCTGTGCCCTGTCCCCAGAGGTGGAGTCTACAGAGACAGGCAGGACTCCTTGAGCTGCTGTGAGCTCCACCCAGTTCAAGCTTCCCAGCCGCTTTGTTTATCTACTTAAGCCTCAGCAATGGCGGGCGCCCCTCCTCCAGCCTCGCTGCTGCCTTGCTGGGAGATCGCAGACTGCTGTGCTAGCAATGAGGGAGGCTCCGTGGGCGTGGGACCCTCCCGGCCAGGTGTGGGATATAGTCTCCTAGTGTGCCCGTTTGCTAAGATCCTTGGTAGCGCGCAGTATTGGGGTGGGAGTTACCCGATTTTCCAGGTGTTGTAGACTCACCAAAATCACAAGGCAAACTACTAAACTGCAATTTCAGTTACTTGTAGGGTCAATGTTATTATTTTTCTAAAGTCTCATTTCATGCTTTTAAATGAAAACGTAAGTGATATGTATACCGATCCCCAGAGGAGACAGTGGGTATACCATGTCCTCCAAGGACCTTACAGCACTTGATAGAGGATTTGATTTAATGTTCACTGAAAAGCCACCTTTGGCTTGACCTGATTTCTGGAATTTTCTCGGTTATTGAAACTGTGCAGTTTTTCTTGGCCTTGTCTCTGACATTCCATGCTGAAATGGCTGTGTCTGCCTCCACCATGTCTGAAATGTTCTTTGCATTTTCCTTGGATTTTTGCTAATCCATTGTCCTGCGTGATGGATTCAGAGAAGAAATGCTGGAATGCAGAGCCAGGGCAGCGGGGAGATGTTGCCCCTTGGAGGGAACTCTCAGGCTTCCATACAGTGAGAGGTAACCGGAGCAGGATGACAGTGGTGCCATGCAGCCTCAGCTGACGTCTCAGCCTCACCCGGAAGTGGCAGATGGCGGTTCCGGACAGTGGCTTTATATATGTGTATTGAGGTGCTGGGCGGCGGGGGCAGAGAAAGAGGACTCTCTTTCTCATGCAGCAGGCTCTGAGAATAAGTCATATGGATTGTTCCCATGAAGGGAGAATAGAGTAGGAGTTTTATACTCAGAGGGACTTGTGTTTGGACTACACTCTTCGTGAAATTTATTCAACAGATACTTACTGAATGCTCAATATGTACCAGGCACCATTCTAGGCATTGAGGATGTGTTGCGGGACAAACTAGAGAATGTTTCTGTCTTTATGGAGTTTTCCTTCTTTTGTCAGGGGAGACATCAATATAGAAAATATCTATGTATAATTTTGTATTGCATAGAGATAAAGCTTTTGAAGAAAAATAGAGCAGGTGATGGATGCAGAGTGAGGTGCTATGATAGATGAAGGGGCAAGGGAAGGTGCGTTTTAAGGAGGTGATGCTTAAGCAGAGGTCTGAGTGAAGCAAGAGACTGAGCAGGTGACTTTCTGGGATATCTATTCCTGGCTGAGGGGGCAGCATATATAACGGCCCTGTGGATGGTGCTTGCTTGGCACATTAGAGGGGCAGCAGGAGGGACAGTGACTGCCACAAGGTGACTAAGGCTGGTCACTAAGGGAGAGTGGTAGGAAGTAGGGTCACAGGGTAACCAGGGGCCCAAACAGGTGGGCCTTACAGAGGCAGGCCTCACACAGTGGGGTCTGATGTGATGAGCCCCACTCTGTGCCTCACTCTCCCCATTTTCTGCAGCCTAGAGGTGATAGGATATGAGGAATGTGAAATGCACTTGGTAAAATGTGAGTCCTCTTCCTCCTCTCCTAAGAGATGACAACAGGCCCATTTTTCATGCGCTCATCCTCACTCGACTTGCTCAGTCCACTAGGATTGACACATAGTGAGGTTGGTCTTGGTTGGGGCATTTGGAAAGTCTAGATCATCTCTACTTTTAAATATCACTATGCCCCCTGGGCACTGACTTCAATGTGGTGGAGAAAGGGAGGGCAAAACTTGCACCATGAGAATGTTTTCCCTGGAGGGCCAGTGGGGACGGCATTTAGAGTTTGTCATCGTGTTTGGTGCCCATTTCCTCTTTGCCTGGCATGAAGCTGGCAATGGCCCCAGGGTGCTAGACACCCCCTTGGCTCGCACGTGGATCTTCCGTGATTCTAAGACTATATTGTGAATGGTCACTTTAGTCCTCAGCACTTTTTTTTAAAAAAATCTCTTTGTTTTCCTGACAACACAGGACAAAGCTCTTCAGAGAATAAATAATAATATGGATGTAAGCAAAGTATAATGGTGCCCAGAAATGTAGCCAGAAGATGGTGAGAACATTGGTTCACACCTAGACAAGCCGTTATCACATGGAAACTTATTTATGCCATCAAAGGTCCTGAATCACCCTGATTACACTGAATACTAGGGATCAGCTGCAGAATCTGTAGCTCTCAAGCCCTCCCAAAGGGTTTTCTACCAGCTTCCAAGGAAGCAACATTTAGGTTAATGGTTTCCATCCTGGTGTGGGGAGGAGGTAGGAGCCTCTGGGAGTGTGCAAGATGATACATTTTGGGGGCTGGAAGAAGAAGAAAATTTAAAAGAAAATTTTCTAATTTTCTTTAAAAAGAAATCTCATCAGTTGGTGATTTTTTTCACTCCTTTTCCTTCCTTTTTCCCCTTTCCCTTCTCTTTCACCTTCTTTCTCTTTCTGTTCTATCATGTATTAATCTACTACTTAAGAGATAGACTCTGGAACGAAATGGCCAGGGTTTGAATTTTGACTCTGTCACTTCCTAATGGCATTCCCATTCCTTTGGGTTAGTAACTAACCCTCTGTGTGCACTAGCTTCTTCATTGGCAAAATGAAAAAATAACATTACCCATCTGATAGAGTTATTATAAAGACAGAAACATTCATATATGTAAAGTGCTTAGAAGAGGGCATAGCACACTATTATATATTTTGACACTATTTTCCTATTATTTCAATAGGGCTATAATTTATAAGTAAATAATTGAATAATTTATATTCAATTAAATTATTTAAATACATTAAATTATTCAAATAAGTATGAAAACATGAGGTGTGGCTAGCCAGTTTTCCCAGCATAATTTATCAAATAGGGTTTCCTTTTCCCAACTTCTGTGCTTGTATACATTGTTAAAGATCAAGTGTATGTGTATGTGTATACAGTTCCTACAATTTTTCACTGATGGGGTGGATGATTTAAAAAATCTGGAGATCTCTCTTTGAGGCGATGAGAATCATTTTTATCTAACAACCATGACATTGGGTTGTGTAAGGACACCGTTTGTTGATGGCTCTAATTTTATAAAAATGGAGCAGGTTTTAGTATCAACACTACAGAGAAAACATTCAAGATACAAAGAAACAAAGCCTCAGACAGGCACCCAGCTCCTTTCTAATTATTAACATTTTCTGAGGCTGGTCTAATGGAGAGCTGAGCTGCAATGAGAACACAGAGACTTTCCAGTCTTCAGAGCCCTGAAAAAGCACATGATTCTGGAATAATTGCACTCTCTGCATTCTAGTAACGGATCCAGAGAGAGATTAATTTTGAAAATCAAGAAAACCTTGGAGATCCTTCAACTAAAGAGTTGTTTTTCCAGGGGAAAGGGAAGGAATAAAGTGAGATTCATTTTAATTCAGGATATATTTGCCAGATACTATCATTCTCTTGGGCCTCCAATTCTCAGTGTTTCAAATTAGAACAGTCTCAGTTAACCCACTGTTTGTCAGGCTGATGACTGACACCCAGTGTGGTCTCAGCCTTGCACTTTTGAGTTAAGTTTCCTTGGGAACCAGGGGTCTCTTGTGCCACTTCCCTTTCATCCCCCTTCTCCCCATGGACTTGAAGTGCCTCTTCTTCTCTGCCTAAGTGACTAGCAGGTTTGGGGTAGGGAGAGCCAAGGGTGGCCCATCTTCTTTCCAACCAGCCTTTCATGAACAGCAGATGGAATTCTACCTATAAGGGAATTCCACGTGTGGGTTTTATAAAACTCAGCATTGGCTCTGGCTCATGGATCAGTAGCAGTCTCTGTGTAGAATAAAATGAAGTGTCTGTATCCTGACTCTTAGCAAACGGCCACCCTCCTACAGCCACCCAGAGTAAACCAGATCATTAATTAGCCTGGCTGTCCAGGAGAAAGATACATGTAAATTCTCCAAAACAAAAGATAAAAAAACCCAAACCCCCCAAACCAGAATGATAGCACTTCTTAACAACAATATTTACATAAATTGTATTGGAAAATAGATTTAAACATGTACAGAAGTAGAGAGAGAGGCATAATGAACCCTTTTTGTACTCATCACCCAGGTTCGAAGATGACCAGTCATGGCCAACCTTGTTTCAATTACAGGTCCCTCTGGCATGTTTTGAGGCAAGTCCCAGACATGGTATTATTTTATTTATACATATTAAAAACGGCCATTTAGGATATTGAAGCACATGGTGAATGGTAAGAGGCAGAGGAAATCAAACTAAGCCGAATGAAAAACATTAAGTGCACCTGTGAGATTATGTGAGACCTTTATAAAAGAATTGGGTAAAAAAAATGGCCAAACAGTAATCAGTCTCCCTATCCTGAGGCAGCCACTAGGGGCGCCTCTGATCATGAGTCTCAGCAATCGACCAAGAAGTAAATTTTAAAAAAAAATTTTTTTTTAGTGCTCTTTTGCACTCCAGTAATATTACAACCATGACTAAGGACACATTAAAGGAGGAGTAAGCTAGATCCTGGAATCTGGTTGTAGTCTCAGAGGGGATTCTGATGTTCCCATGAGCTTAAAGTGTGTAATTCACTCTTGGAATGATGGAATTACTAATTTAGATACATCAACCAGAAATTTTGAAATTTCTGGGAAATAGTAGCAGGGTTGGTATAGAAAAAAAATAATAATGGCCAGTTTGCCTTCTAAAAAAGAATCTGCAGCCAGGCGCGGTGGCTCAAACCTGTAATCCTAGCACTTTGGGAGGCCAAGGCAGAAGAATCTCTTGAGCCCATGAGTTCGAGAAAAGCCTGGCCAACATGGTGTATTTTCTCTACAGAAAATACACAAAATTAGCCAGACATGGTGTGCGTGCCTGTAGTCCCAGCTACCTGGAAGGCTGAGGTGGGAGGATCACTTGAGCTGGGGAGGTTGAGGGTGCAGTGAGCTATGATCGCACCACTGCTCTCCAGCTTGGGTGACGGAGTGAGAATCTATCACTAAAATAAATAAATAAATAAACAAACAAACCAACCTGGGGAAGTTTCCAGTGGCCATTAAGTTACTCTCAATTGTCACCCTGCTTGAGAGAGTAGACATCAATTCCCTTTTCTTCCTAGAGGTACAGTCTAAACAAGAAATGGTAAGCGAGTGACTTTGTTTTTCTTTTTGTTAGAAGCCTGAAATTACAGAATGGTTTATCCTGCACGTCTACACATTTGTTTTCTTCTTGCAGATCCTAAATAATTTCTTTATTTTATGCGTTTCACTCAAACAATTCTATTTTTCTCTATTGCCATTATCCTAACACATCATGTTCGACTTCCTTCTGCTTTTTAAAAATTCTAATAATTTCAATTTGATGATTAGTGCCACAGGAAAAGATACAGTTTTAGCATTAAAACAATTTTTCTTTCACCTAAGTAAACCATTAAAGACAATGGAAAGGAGAACAAATGTGTTTTTTGAAAGCCAGGATTTTTTTTTCCCATTGTATCAGCTCATCGCAGACAGCATGTGTACAATTCACTTTTGACTGACTCATAATAAATATGAGACAATATGGTATAAACTACTTTTTTATAATACAATACTCAACAATAAATTCCACTTATAACCTTAAATCAAATTGGTGCAGATGCAAAAATTATGTAAAACTGGTGGTACCTGCTCCTGACCTTGTGGCGGCCCTCCCAGATCTTGACTCAATAAACTTTTTCTTCCCTAATGATCTGGCAGTTATTCCTATCAAGAGAATACAATGGGGGTGCTGAGAAGTGGGGAAGTGAAGCAGTGATTCAGAGACCACCAGGGCCCTTAAGAAGATTAATTTGTATGAGGTACCTGAAAAGTTGGAAAAATCTCAATGCATTTCTGAATACACATATTCATTTTGAGCTGATTTCTGTTCCTCTTGTGCCCTGTAAAATTTCAAGGAATGTAGTTGAGGTCTGGAGATTTCCACAAAGAGATTAAGAGGGGCTATAAACCGAAGAAATAGTGGTTTTGTGTAACTGTTGGGCATGAAATATTTTCAGTACCAAGATGTCCTGACTTTCAGTATAGAAACTGAGTAAACACCTTGTAAACATTCAGGGAACATTTCTATTAATGCTTTTAATAATAGGGCACATGATTTAAATCTAAAAAGAACCTGTGTCTGTTATCTCAGAATCATGTGTGAGTCTGTTTTTATATTTATTTCATAAAGTAGCTGCTGACATGCCTTAGTTTTCTGTTAGACAGCAAGGTCTGATTTTGCATTTTGTTTGGGAGTCAACCCATTTTGGGCTGCCAATAAGCATGTTTATTTACTATTCATTGGATTTTATTATCCTAACCAAACACTTACACTTGCTTCTCTACTTTTAGAAGAGGTTGGGTCCTTTATATTGGGTCCATATGGAGCCCTGAAATCTTCTCTTGCAATGTGTCAGTCATTCCCAGGTGGAGACAGAAAGACTATTTCTTGTCTCTTTCCTGTAGTGTAGACACTGGGCTCATTCTGTAAGAGCTTGGATGGCGATAGGGAGCTTATTCCTCTTGGGATGGTGAGGGTCTGGAATTTCATGGAGTCTTGCCCAAGATTTTGCTTACTTCTAGCTCAGAGCAGCGCCAGGGTGTGTGAGGAGCAGAGAGTGACTGAAGCAGACATACAGTCAGGTGGCCTGTGATGCAGCCTCATAACTGCTGCCTTAAGCTTCGTGGACTCGGGCAACCACCCTTACCCTCCTTGAGCCTGTGTTCCTCTCTGTAAAATAGGGATCATACTATTTACCTTCAGGGTAGACGTTAGGGTTAAACAAAAGGCCTTCCAAAGTGCTATGTAAAATATAAACAGTTATTTTACTATCATCATCTAGTTATATATAGAGTGGGCCGGTATCGCTGAGGGATACTGAGCTGCAGACTTACTTGAGAGAGAAAGAAAGGACTGGAATTACAGAGAGATGGTTGGGACCTGGTCTTGATCCCAGGTATACCCGTTGCCTTTTGTTGGGTGTGGCAGCTGAATCCAAACTCTGTTCCCAGAGGAAAACTTTGTTTTATTGTTCTGCTGGAGTCTGAGGAATCCAAAGCGAATAAGACCCAATCCCTCATTTCTTGGTTTGCAGATGCCCTACAGAGAGAGATTCACAAGTTTGCAGGCACTGTGAGATGCCTGCTGAACTGCCATTCTTCCCTTTCTCCTTACCTTACCTTCAGCACCTTGATTGGCGTGTGTGTGTGTGTGTGTGAATATGGCCAGCCATAAAGTATAAAATACTTTGTGGCTAAGCCAATCATAGTATCATACTATCCCTTAATGCAGTCTCACTTTCTCACTCAGCCTCTTTGGGGCATGTTCTTGTGGAACAGTTGTGGCTAATGAGACACAGGGAGATGTCTGTGAGTGCAGATTTACTTCCCAGATGAAAAAAACATGTTTCTTCTGATAATCTCTTTCCTGCTTAACTGGAACAGTGGTGTGAGGGCATGATGTTAGAGTTCTGGCAGCCACCTTGCAACCATGAGTCAATTAGCAAAAGGATGAAAAGCCAATATACTGATGATGGTTGATTGAAGGAAGGAAAAGGCATGAGTTTTGAATAATAAAATTGAGCTATTGAAACAGTATTGAATTGATTCCCTTTCAGACTTATTTGTCTTTTGGTTGAAAGCCATTGTTATTCAGGTTTTGAGTTATTTGTATATAAACTCATTGGCTAATGAAATGCAATATTCAAAGCTGGGCATGGGAGATGTGGCATGAGGAGAATGGGGAAAGCCTTTACGAAGTTAGAAAGGGTGAATAATAATTCAATAGACAAAGAAGAAAGGTCAGATGAACATTTCAATTACAAGAAACAGAATATGTAATGAGTCCAGAGGCACAGCATTGCATGGAATGTTTTGGATACTATAAGTGGTCTAGCTTGGTTAGATGCAGTCGTCCTCAGGAGCACTACACCCCAGGGATAATTAGTAAATGTCATAATGCTCAGACACTGATTCCAGTGTTTGCTGGGAGGCATACTAAGTATCTTGCAGTATAGCTTGTGAAACTAACACAGATATCATGCAGGAAACCCATGTGGAAACACGATCTGGGCTGTCTTCCTTGTGGACATAACATCACCTTTTGGGGAAATAAGACTTCATTCTTCAAATGCTGAGGAAGAAAAGGGGTGAGTTCATTATTTAGGGGAGAGAGACTGTAACCATGCTTAAAGAGTGGCTGGGGTCCTCCTGACAGCCACTCCTTTGAATGCCATTAGAATGGTCTTTGTAAACATTTTCAATTTCTCATTTAGAAATTTGTCATTTTTGACATTTTTTTAAAAAGTGAACTCTGGAACAAGAAATAAACTATCCACATGAATGAAAAAAGTTGTTTTTATGTTTAGTACAGATACATCTCTTCATGCAATAGTTTAATTCCAACAGGAAAAACCACAGGCAAAACTAGTGTAGTTGATTTTTTTTTTTTTTTAGGATTTTAAGGACTAAAGAGTGGGCATATTTACAAACTAAAAGAGGTTGAAAGCTTGCTTTTTGATTACAAAATAATACATGCACATGATAAAACTATACAATCTATACAATGAACGCTTCCTACAATTTTCTTCTCCCCAGATAAACACTATTAATAGATTGATAAATTAAAATATATTTATATTGATAAAGCAACATGTTACTTCCATGCAGGAATGGATAGGACCTATTTTTACATTATTTTGGGCAATGCACTATGTAGGAGCCATCTTTTATTTATTTTTTTAATTATTATTATTATTATTATTATTATTATTTTTGAGACAGAATCTCACTTTGTCGCCCAGGCTGGAGTGTAGTGGGGCCATCTCAGCTCACTGCAACCTAAGCCTCCTGGGTTGAAGTGAATCTCCTGCCTCAGCCCCCACAAATAGCTGGACTTACAGGTGTCTGCCACCACACCCAGCTAATTTTTTAAAATGTTTTTAGTAGGGACAGGGTTTCACCATGTTGGCCAGGCTGGTCCCAAACTCCCAATCTCAAGTGATTTGCCCTCCTCAGCCTCCCAAAGTGCTGGGATTACAGTTGTGAGCCACTACACCTGGCCAGAGCCATCTTTTAAATACACAGTGGAGACTTTTCCAGGAGGAGGTCAAAAGGAAAACTGCTTTTTTTTTTGTTTTCCAGGTTCATAGGGCAGAGCTAATACTCAGCTTGCATGAACCAGTCCAGCTGGCAGATGTGGTAAGCATCTCTTCTGATTGGTTGGGGCCTGTATCAGTGGTTAAATATTTTGAATATTACCCCTCTACCATGGACTGAACTTTGTTCTTCCCACCAAATTAATAGATTGAAGCTCCAACCACTAAGTATGTGACTGTATTTGGTGACAAGGCCATTACAGAAGTAATTCAGGCTAGATGAGGTCATGCGGGTGGGGCTCTGATGGATAGAATTAGTGTCCTTATTAGTAGAGACATCAGAGCAGTCATTCTCTCCTTTTTTCCTCTTGCTCTCTCTCTTCACCATGTGAAGAAACAGTGAGAAAGTGGCCATCTGCAACCCAAGAAGAGAGTTCTTATCAGACACCAACTCTGCTGGCATCTTGATCTTGGACTTCCCAGCCTTCAGATCAGTGGAAAAACGAATTTCTATTGTTCAAGCCCCCAAGTCCGTGGTACTTGGTTATGGCAGCCTGAGCAGACTAAGATACCTCCCATTAAATATTAATTCTCCCTGAAAATTCCAGCAGTTCATTTAGTCATCTTTAGGATATGGTAACTTGAAAGAGATGTTTTTGGTGGCCATTTGTAGCTTATCTGTTATCTGTAATTACATAAAAGCAGATTGCAAGTTTAAATTTCGATTGCATCAAGCCTCTAGGTTCAGTGTATGTCACCTCTGTCCCCTCTGAACACCCTCTGGAAGAAGGCGTTCCTACTAAAGAGGAATTCTTCATCCAACTCCCAGCCAGGGGATAACCTCAGCCCACAGACCACAGCCCACAGACATCTTCCTTCCCCCCAGGCCCTAGAAAATCTTAAAGCATGGGTAAAGAAAAAAGGAAAATCTTCCCATTGGACATATCATGCCTCGCATGCCTTGCTATATGAAGATAAACCAAACAATCATTTGGGATAAATGTATCCTGGGGTGGGCCATAGGAAGGAGAGGAGAGACAGAAAAACAATTTGAGCCAAATTATAGTTGTTGCAAAAATTTGCATTTGTCCTTAATTTTCCATTAACAAACATTTGGTCTGGCTGTCCATGAAGGATATTTTCCTTTTGTGTGTTCAGAAATAGGTGAATGTGTTATGTAATAAGTGTTGACAGGACACACATAAGCCAAGTGATGTTAGAACTTCCATTTTGTTTTGTTTTCAGTTTGGATTTATTTGAAATCTCTTGGCTTGATGAAAATATTCTTAAAGAGAAATTCGCTTATCTTTCTTAGGGCTTTCTTGTATTAACCTAAAGATGACTTTATTTTACAACCTATTAGATATTTTTCTTGATAGGGTTCTTCAATATTTCTTATAAAAATAGTTTATTATTATTCATTTTTACCTCCTTTTGAATAGCTTTTGAGAGATTCCTTATATACATATGAGATCTCTTTGGTTAGACTGAAATTTATTTCAATACATGATGCAAAGCTATTTTTAAAAACTTATTATTGGAAAAGTCCAAAGAATAGTTTATCACATTGACATCCTTTGAAATGTGGGACAGATCCAAGCCTTCCTAAACAGTTGAATAGTTGTTTAATTTCTCCATCCCAGTATTCTTACCCAGTAGGATTTGCCTAGAGTGCCCTTATGACACCTGTGCACCTTGGTCTCAAAAATGACCGGACCACATCTGGAAGTGAAGGAGCCTTTCTTTGCCATGCATGGCAGTCATTGTTGGAACGAACTACTGAAGGAATAAGGTTGTTCACTCTCATTTCCTGAGCCACAGGGCAAGGTTAATGTGGAAGCTGAATAATGTTTCATGGTCATGTGGTTTCACTGTAATAGTTAGGTGCTGATGTACCCCTTCTCAGCACGAAGCCAAGATCATCAATGGGAAGGACTCTCATTCTCCATCAGTGAAGGGAACACTGTTTCCACATCCCATTCAGATTGAACAGATTTCATGTGCTCTCTTTTCTCATTAAAAAAAAATCAATGAATGCTCATTTTATTTATAGGCCATTTATTCTCTTGGAGAAAACAAAACTGCAGAATCTTGATGCTGTGAGGATGTGGCTTCAGATGATGGTGGGTTTTTTGGGAAAGAGCTAGGAGGATTGTTTCTGGAGGAGAAACGTCAGCATTTTTCTTGTGGGACTTTAATTGGAAATAGGATGGTGGTTCGGCCTAGAGAAGAGATCAAAATGAAACAAGCTGGTGTTTTCATCCTCGTCCCTTAATGGACCATAATCCTGGTCATAAAAACCCACCACTTAAACTTTGGCAGTCTTCCTTTCCCAGGAAGCTTTATTACTAAGTATTAGCTTGAGTCAAGACATAGCTTCTCCGAGCCACACTTGAACCAAGTCTACTGATGAAGAGAATGCGTTTGTGGGCAAGTCAGTGCTTCCCTACGTTCCTGCAATAAGCTATGCGTGGTCTTCTGAGACTGCCTGACGTTTATCTGGGTTCAGAAAATATGCTTCAGCCCATTCCATACAAACCATATCTCTGGCTAACGACACAAAGGGAGTTGTGGAGAATTCTGAGCCACAGGTTTTTCCAAGAGTGGCAAGCCAATACATAATCATAAACTACTTTAGGGACTTTGACCATGCGTCGAGTGAATTCAGTGTGCTCTGGATAATCTCATGCAGAGGAGTCAGGACCTGCAGGCCTATGGGGAATGATGTTCCTAACCAGCCCTCACTCACTTATGCCTTGTGCTTGATCTGTTTGCCTTGTGCCAATCAGGTCCACCCTGGGTGTTCTTGACCTTGACATTTGGCCCTGGACATATCATAGTCAACCTGATCAGTTCCATCCAGTCTGCCAATAAGTTCTTCCTCTATGCAAGCAGCAGCATGCTGAGCATGCATCCACGGTTCTTGTTATATCCCCCAACTTCTCTCCGTAGTAATAAGTAATGGGATTTGCTCCAGTGAAGACCCATGCACGACTACTTTACGTAGCTTGAATGTCAAAAGCGGATCCATTCCAGGGACTACCTAGACTGAGAATTAGCCATTATTTCTATGATTTTAACAAAAACAATTCATGTCCAAATTAAACCCTCCCCCTTTTTTTGTAGGTGCAATAAACTTCTGGTCACTCTTGTAGCTTAAAACACTTAAAAATGCACTAGAAGATGAAGTGTTTTCATTCAAGTTAACTAAGTCTTATTTTTCCAAATATATGATTAAAGCCTTAGATTTATGTTGCCCTAGTTGCCCCAGAGCACTTCATGGACCCCCCAGATGAATGCTGCATTGCTAGCCTGCATCCATGCAACAGTGATGGGGTGAGAAGCCAGCCTGGCCCTGCCTGGCGAGCTTTCTGAGGATGAAGCAAAAATCATTTCTGTGTCTGAAATGAGACGGGGGATATTGTGTAGTCAGGAGGAAATTATCCAGGTTGGATTTGGGCCAGGCTAGTAGGGTTCATTTGCTCCTCTTGCAAAAATTACCGTCTGGTCTTTAATGACCCGGAGTGGTCAGGCTGGCATTAATTTACACCTCATCCCAGGGAAGCACCTCTGAGAATAAGCATGCCTGTTAATGTAATACGGTTCCTTGGCTCCAAGGGAAGGAAGGGTGTGGATGCTAAGTGGAGATGGGAACTGTTTGCTCAGAAGAGAATGTATTCTAGAACGAGGGCAGGAGTTCACAAAAAGGCCACCCTTCAAAATAGAAGCCAGTGAGAAGCAACACAAAGGGATGAGCCCAGACACTAGTCATGTGCTGAGTACATTGGCAACATTTACCTGTTCATTTGGCAAAGGCTTGTGGAAGGCTCACCAGGCAGCAGGCACAGTGCTAGTGGCGTGATGGCATACAGAGATGAATGGGCTGTGGTCTCTGCTCGCAGCTTAGGGAGAGTGTGGATGCCAGCATGTGCTTTCATAGAGGCATATTCAAGATGCTATCACAGCACTGGTAGGGCAGAAATACTTTTCCTGGTGGTAGAAAATGCAGAGGGAATCAAAATAAGGGGTTTTCCAAATTCATTGAAGGTAACTGAAGTGTCAGGAAGAAATGCTTCAATATGACATTTTTAAAAAGCTATAATAATGGTTTATATTCATTTGGTCCTTCCTACAGGTCAGTTGCTGTTCTAAGCACTTTACATATGTAATAAACAACATTAATCCTCCCAACAGCTCTGCAGAGTTACTGCTAGTAGTATTCACATTTTCCAGTGGAGGGAAATAAGGCACAGAGAGATGAAGCAACTTGGCCAGGGCCGACCAGATGTGGCAGAGTCTTGATTTGAACTTGGAACAGGACAGAAACTTATATAAAAAGATATGAGAAAGAAATAATACAAAATAAAAAATTATCTTGTAAAACAATACAATTTTGGTTATTAACAAAGAACTATATATTTTTTCTTTTTTTTTAATTATACTTTAAGTTCTAGGGTACATGTGTACAATGTGCAGGTTTGTTACATATGTATACTTGTGCCACATTGGTGTGCTGCACCCATCAACTCGTCAGCACCCATCCAACTCGTCATTTACATCAGGTGTAACTCCCAATGCCATCCCTTCCCCCACACCCCTCCCCATAATAGGCCCCGGTGTGTGATGTTCCCCTTCCAGAGTCCAAGTAATCTCATTGTTCAATTCCCATCTATGAGTGAGAACATGTGGTGTTTGGTTTTCTGTTCTTGCGATAGTTTGCTGAGAATGATGGTTTCCAACTGCATCCGTGTCTCTACAAAGGACACGAACTCATCTTTTTTATGGCTGCATAGTACTCCATGGTGTATATGTGCCACATTTTCTTAATCCAGTCTGTCGCTGGTGGACATTTGGGTTGATTCCAAGTCTTTGCTGTTGTGAATAGTGCCGCAATAAACATATGTGTGCATGTGTCTTTATATCAGCATGATTTATAATCCTTTGGATATATACCCAGTAATGGGATGGCTGGGTCATACGGTATTCTAGTTCTAGATCCTTGAGGAATCACCATACTGTTTTCCACAATGGTTGAACCAGTTTACAGTCCCACCAACAGTGTAAAAGTGTTCCTATTTCTCCACATCTTCTCCAGCACCTGTTGTTTCCTGACTTTTTAATGATTGCCATTCTAACTGGTGTGAGATGGTATCTCATTGTGGTTTTGATTTGCATTTCCCTGATGACCAGTGATGACAAGTATTTTTTCATGTATCTGTTGGCTGTATGCATGTCTTCTTTTGAGAAATATCTGTTCATATCCTTTGCCCACTTTTTGATGGGGTTGTTTGTTTTATTCTTGTAAATTTGTTTGAGTTCTTTGTAGGTTCTGAATATTAGCCCTTTGTCAGATGAGTAGATTGCAAAAATTTTCTCCCATTCTGTAGGCTGTCAGTTCACTCTGATGGTAGTTTCTTTTGCTGTGCAGAAGCTCTTTAGTTTAATTAGATCCCATTTGTCAATTTTGGCTTTTGTTGCCGTTGCTTTTGGTGTTTTAGACATGAAGTCCTTGCCCATGCCTATGTCCTGAATGGTATTACCTAGGTTTTCTTATAGGGTTTTTATGGTTTTAGGTCTAACATTTAAGTCTCTAATCCATCTTGAATTAATTTTCGTATAAGGAGAAAGGAAAGGGTTCAGTTTCAGCTTTCTACTTATGGCTAGCCAATTTTCCCAGCACCATTTATTAAATAGGGAATCATTTCCCCATTTCTTGTTTTTTGTCAGGTTCGTCAAAGATCAGATGGCTGTAGATGTGTGGTATTATTTCTGAGGACTCTGTTCTGTTCCATTGGTCTATATCTCTGTTTTGGTACCAATACCATGCTGTTTTGGTTACTGTAGCCTTGTAGTATAGTTTGAAGTCAGGTAGCGTGATGCCTCCAGCTTTGTTCTTTTGACTTAGGATTGTCTTGGCAATGCGGGCTCTTTTTTGGTTCCATATGAACTTTAAAGCAGTTTTTTCCAATTCTGTGAAGACAGTCATTAGTAGCTTGATGGGAATGGCATTGAATCTATAAATTACCTTGGGCAGTATGGCCATTTTCATGATATTGATTCTTCCCATCCATGAGCATGGTATGTTCTTCCATTTGTTTGTGTCCTCTTTTATTTCACTGAGCAGTGGTTTGTAGTTCTTCTTGAAGAAGTCCTTTACATCCCTTGTAAGTTGGATTCCTAGGTATTTTATTCTCTTTGAAGCTGTCGTGAATGGGAGTTCATTCATGATTTGGCTCTCTGTTTGTCTGTTACTGGTGTATAAGAATGCCTGTGATTTTTGCACATTGATTTTGTATCCTGAGACTTTGCTGAAGTTGCTTATCAGCTTAAGGAGATTTTGGGCTGA
>NC_037670.1:87046401-87070038 GCF_003255815.1 Theropithecus gelada
GCTTTCTCTTGTGGGCATTTAGTGCTATAAATTTCCCTCTACACTCTGCTTTAAATGTGTCCCAGAGATTCTGGTATGTTGTATCTTTGTTCTCATTGGTTTCAAAGAACATCTTTATTTCTGCCTTCATTTTGTTATGTACCCAGTAGTCATTCAGGAGCAGGTTGTTCAGTTTCCATGTAGTTGAGTGGTTTTGATTGAGTTTCTTAGTCCTGAGTTCCAGTTTAATGCACTGTGGTCTTAGAGACAGTTTGTTACAATTTCTGTTCTTTTACATTTGCTGAGGAGTGCTTTACTTCCAACTATGTGGTCAATTTTGGAATAAGTGCGATGTGGTGCTGAGAAGAATGTATATTCTGTTGATTTGGGGTGGAAAGTTCTGTAGATGTCTATTAGGTCCGCTTGGTGCAGAGTTGAGTTCAGTTCCTGCGTATCCTTGTTAACTTTCTGTCTCATTGATCTGTTTAATGTTGACAGTGGGGTGTTGAAGTCTCCCTTTATTATTGTATGGGAGTCTAAGTCTCTTTGTAAGTCTCTAAGGACTTGCTTTATGAATCTGGGTGCTCCTATATTGGGTGCATATATATTTAGGATAGTTTGCTCTTCCTGTTGAATTGATCCCTTTACCATTATGTAATGGCCTTCTTTGTCTCTTTTGACCTTTGATGGTTTAAAGTCTGTTTTATTAGAGACTAGGATTGCAACCCCTGCTTTTTTTTGTTTTCCATTTGCTTGGTAGATCTTCCTCCATCCCTTTATTTTGAGCCTATGTGTGTCTCTGCATGTGAGATGGGTCTCCTGAATACAGCAAACTGATGGGTGTTGACTCTTTATCCAATTTGCCAGTCTGTGTCTTTTAATTGGACCATTTAGTCCATTTACATTTAAGGTTAATATTGTTATGTGTTTACTTGATCCTGTCCTTGTGATATTAGCTGGTTATTTTGCTCGTTAGTTGATGCAGTTTCTTCCTAGCATCGATGGTCTTTTCATTTTGGCATGTTTTTGCAATGTCTGGTACTGGTTGTTGCTTTCCATGTTTAGTGCTTCCTCCAGGATCTCTTGTAGGGCAGGCCTGGTGGTGACAAAATCTCTAAGCATTTGCTTGTCTGTAAAGGATTTTATTTCTCCTTCACTGATGAAACTTAGTTTGGCTGGATATGAAATTCTAGGTTGAAAATTCTTTTCTTTAAGAATGTTGAATATTGGCCCCCACTCTCTTCTGGCTTGTAGAGTTTCTGCCGAGAGATCTGCTGTTAGTCTGATGGGCTTCCCTTTTTGTGTAACCCGACCTTTCTCTCTGGCTGCCCTTAACACTTTTTCCTTCATTTCAACTTTGGTGAATCTGACAATTATGTGTCTTGGAGTTGCTCTTCTCGAGGAGTATCTTTGTGGTGTTCTCTGTATTTCCCGAATTTGAATGTTGGCCTGCCTTACTAGGTTGGGGAAGTTCTCCTGGATGATATCCTGCAGTGTTTTCCAACCTGGTTCCATTTTTCCTGTCACTTTCAGACACACCAATCAGACGTAGATTTGGTCTTTTCACATAATCCCATATTTCTTGGAGGCTTTGTTCATTTCTTTTTCCTTTTTTTCCTCTAGACTTCTCTTCTCACTTCATTTCATTCATTTGATCTTCAATCATTGATACTCTTTCTTCCAGTTGATCGAGTCAGTTACTGAAGCTTGTGCACTTGTCACGTATTTCTTGTGTCATGATTTTTATCTCTGTCAGTTCGTTTATGACCTTCTCTGCATTAATTATTCTAGTTATCCATTCGTCCATTCTTTTTTCAAGATTTTTAGTTTCTTTGCGCTGGGTACGTAGTTCCTCCTTAGCTCTGAGAAGTTTGATCAACTGAAGCCTTCTCCTCTCAACTTGTCAAAGTCATTCTCCGTCCAGCTTTGATCCATTGCTGGCGATGAGCTGCATTCCTTTGGAGGGGGAGATGCGCTCTGATTTTTTGAATTTCCAGCTTTTCTGCCCTGCTTTTCCCCCACCTTTGTGGTTTTATCTGCCTTTGGTCTTTGATGCTGGTGATGTACTGATGGGGTTTTGGTGTGGGTGTCCTTTCTGTCTATTAGTTTCCTTCTAACAGTCAGAACCGTCAGCTGTAGGTCTGTTGGAGATTGCTTGAGGTCCACTCTGACCCTGTTTGCCTGGGTATCAGCAGCAGAGGCTGCAGAAGATAGAATATTGCTGAACAGCGAGTGTTGCTCTCTGATTCTTGCTCTGGAAGCTTCATCTCAGGGGTGTACCCCACCGTGTGAGGTGTGAGGTGTCGGTCTGTACCTAGTTGGGGATGTCTCCCAGTTAGGCTAATCAGGGGTCAGGGACCCACTTGAGCAGTCAGTCTGTCCATTCTCAGATCTCAACCTCCGTGCTGGGAGATCCACTGCTCTCTTCAAAGCTGTCAGACAGCTGTCAGACTCCATCCAAAGGTGGAGTCTACAGAGACAGGCAGGCCTCCTTGAGCTGTGATGGGCTTCCCCCAGTTTGAGCTTCCTGGAGGCTTTGCTTACCTACTGAAACCTCATTAATGGTGGGCGCCCCTCCCCCAGCCTTGCTGCCGCCTTGCAGTTAGATCTCAGACTGCTGTGCTAGCAATGAGGGAGGCTCCGTGGGCGTGGGACCCTCCGGGCCAGGTTTGGGATATAATCTCCTGGTGTGCCATTTGCTAAGACCCTTGGTAAAGCGCAGTAGTAGGGTGGGAGTTACCTGATTTTCCAGGTGTTGTGTGTCTCAGTTTCCCTTGGCTAGGAAAAGGGATTCTCTTCCCCCTTGCGCTTCCCAGGCGAGGCAATGCCTCGCCCTGCTTCAGCTCTTGCTGGTCGTGCTGCACCAGCTGACCAGCACCGATTGTCCAGCACTCCCTAGTGAGATGAACAGGGTACCTCAGTTGAAAATGCAGAAATCACCCGTCTTTTGTGTCACTGGCGCTGGGAGCTGGAGGCTGGAGCTGTTCCTATTAGGCCATCTTGCTCCCGACTAGAACTATATTTTTTGGAGACAGGATCTCGCTCTATCAGTCACCCAGGCTGGAGTGCAGTGATGTGATCATAGCTCACTGCATGCTTGACCTTCTGGGCTCAAGTCATCCTTCAGCCTCAGCCTCCTGTGTAGCTGGGACCACAGGCACATGCCACCATGCCCATCTAATTTTTAATTTTTTTGTAGGGACAGGGTCTTGCCATGTTGTCCGTGCTGGACTTGAATTCCTGGTTTCAAATGATCCTCCTGCCTCGGTCCCCCAAAATGCTGGGATTACAGGCTTGAACCACTGTGCCTGGCCTGTATATTTTCTTAATATTAAATACATTAAAAAAGAGACCAAATCACCTTGTGATTCTTTTCTTTTGACCAATGGGATATTTCTTGTGCTGTTATGAGGAGAAAATGAAGCACAGTTAATTATAACTTTGAAGCAGTCTTATTTCAATGGCTGTTAAAACCATTCTGTCCAATACAAATTTCTGTAAACTTTATAAATAGTTGAAATAAACTAGTTTTTAATAAATCAGTAAATTTGAAAAAAATTCAATGAATTGGGAATTTAGATAAATGGATTATTCAGCAATTGACTTTTAAGTAAATTAGATTTTGATGAACTGTTTTTCTGTTATTGCTTTAGAGCCAATTCTCACACCTGGGAGACAATAGGTAAGGCTCAGCAAATGCTTCCTCTCCTACCTGTAGTCTGCAGACTGGGAAGACAATTTCTTTCTAAGTACAACGACACTGTAAGTGGCAACCAAAGAGATCTACCAATAGGATGTGATAAAGTAGCAGGAAGGTGGGTCTGGAAAAGAGAGTTTAGTGCTAAAATTTATGAATGAGCAAATTCAGTATTCAAACCCAGCTCTAACTCCAAATTCCGTGGCCTTGCTATGGAATACCTCACAAAAACATTGTTATATGAGTGTCAAGATTCTAGTAAATACCTTGCACGGAGGCAGAAGAATAGACCGAGCTCTAAAATGTCCTAAGGGCCCCTTCTTGTACTAGCTTTGTAGAAGTATACCCATGGTGTCTTATCTCTTAAAAACACCATGCAAAGGGGGCCAGAGAGAAATGTGAAGGAGACAAAACAAAACAAAACAAAGCAATGAACCTACCCATAGCTCTGAAGTCAGTAATCAATGATTGTATTAGGCCATTTTTTTGCATTGCTATAAAGAAATGCTTGAGGCTGGGTAATTTATAAAGAAAAGAGACTTAATTGCCTAATGGTTCTGCAGACTGTACGTGAAGCATAGTACCCACAGCTGCTTTTGGTGAGGCCTCAGGAAGCTTACAATCATGGTGGAAGGCAAAGGGGGAGCCAACGTATCCATGGTGAGAAGGGGATTGGGGGCGAGGTGCCACACACTTTTAAACAACCACATCTCCTGTGAATTGAGTGAGAACTCACTTATAACCAAGGGAATGGTGTTAAGCCATTCAAGAGGGATCTGCCTCCATAATCCAATCACCTCCCACCAGGCCCTACTTCCAACACTGTGAATCACATTTTAACATGACATTTGCCGGGGACAAACATCCAAACCAGATCAATGATGTTAAAAAAATGATACTGGCTGGGCATGGTGGCTCATACTTGTAGTTCCAGCACTTTGGGATGCTGAGCTGGGCGGGTCACTTGCAGTCAGGAGTTGGGGACCAACCTGGCCAACATGGTGAAGCCCTGTCTCTACCAAAATACAAAAAAAAAAAAAAAAAAAAAAAAAAAAATTAGCTGGGCATGGTGGTGGGTGCATGTAATCCCAGCTACCTAGGAAGCTGAGGCAGGGGGATCACTTGAACCTGGGAGATGGAGGTTGCAGTGAGCTGAGATCGCGTCACTGCACTGGAGGCTGGGTGACAGAGTGAGACTCTATCTCAAAAAAAAAAGAATACTAACTCCTCTGACATCCTGCTGGAGGAGGCAAGAGATGGGCTGTGTGACCTTCTCCAGCCCCTTCCACTCTTGTAAGGCTGACAGCTGCTGGATTTTCTGGGACCAATTTGTTGTACCAATGACTTGGCCATACTGTCTGTAAGCACTGCTAGGGGAATGGCTTCCCTGAAATGTTTCCATAGATGGTTCCATCTTAGCATTTTCATACCCACCCTCTGTAGAGTTTCCTAAGGAAATTCTTTGGAATCTGTTCTACCAGTTTTCAGGCACACCATTCCAATGTGCTCAAATTGTGTCTGGCATCACTACCCGTCAAGTAGGTGGCAATGCACAAACTCAGCACTGCTCTGCCCAGACTGCATGCATCTGGTTTGCAATCAGAACAACACTGAGATTTTGTTAGGGTATAAGGCAAGTTCTAAAACGTACTCCTGCCAGAATGCCTTGATGATAATAAATTTGAGGCACTAACATCATGCTGGTTAGACTCTCTTGAAGACAAGCCCTCCTTCCAAGAATGTGGTAATGTGTGGGCCTCTCTTTTGGATATTTCTGCATTTCGTACCTATTACATGTGCCCTGTTGTGGATCTCTACTTTTCTTTCCTGTAAAACCTTTTAATAAAGGATGACATTTTTAAAACAGAGAGTATTTTCTCCAAAATCCTCTTTGGTGGCTGTCTAATGAAATTTTTTTATTAAGCATAAAAATAGGCTGTTAACACTGGAGACATTCTTTAAACAGGGCTACCACTCACTAGAGGCCCAAGAGGCTGTGCTCAAAATGCAGTCTTGTAAGAGACAAAGCTTTTGTGGCCGTAAGAGCTATTCTGCTTCAGAGTTGTGACAATTTGTTTTTGAAACTGTTTTTTATGGATTTACAGTACTGTATCGGCCTGACAACAAGGAGCTTATGCAGTTTGGCAAGAATTTTTTCTCTGCCCTTCTCCAAAAATCATCTTCATCACAGATCACAGAAGCCTCAGAGATCTCCACTTCCACTGACTGGCAAAGTATGGTACAAATTAAACAGCTCTGATGGGGTACAGAGAACTGCCAACATTTTCTTTTCGGGTGCTTTTATCTTCAAAAGGGCAAAACTGGCCCTAACCATATGTATTTTATACATCTTTTATGTATCTGTACAAGAATAGTTAATCCAAACTAAGCAATATAACATTTTTCCCACCACAAATTTGGTAATATATACAAAGATTGCAGCTGCCCATGGGTCTGTTTTGGTTTGCGAGCTGTCTTGATGGACAAGGGTCTATTTTTAAGCTAACACTTTATTTTCATCTGTCAATGCGGTTTTAACCTTGAAATAATACTTATAAAATGGAAGCATTTTTATATTGCTCCAAATAGAACTTTGAAGAAAAAAATTGCAACTGTTAAAAAGCATCTTGGTCTCTCAGTTCCAAGATAGTAATTAATTTAGAAACATTATCAACTTATTTTTTAATGCCAAAACTTTCAGTTTGGCTGCTTGACTGTGCATTTGCTATTTGAAAATAGAAAATGGAAATAATTTGTGCATAGGTTATGGAGTATTTTGGAAAAAGACCTATGATCTGGGAAATGGTATGTTGGTTTACATTGCAAAGCAATAAGTGAGTGAATACAAAAGTGTTTTTTCTATGTGCCTCTGAAGTAATTGAACTTGAGGAAAATGTCATATTGAGGTTTTAAGAGGCTAGGGAGGTGAGAAGAAGAATCTTTCAAAACAAGGGGAAATCTCAGGGGAAACAGTATGGAAACGATTTCATCTCAGGAATTCACACAGTGACAGACACGTCACCGAGGAATGGTGGTGTGGATGGCGCAGTAAGAAGAAATAGTTGGGATGTAGATAAATGTTTTAAAAGCCATGATTGGATTTGTCAATACACCAAGAATATGAAATGCTTTGTGCACAGTAATAAATATAAAGTACGGTTTATTTGCAAAAGTCAGCTGTGTATAAACCATAGCCTTCTGCTAAAAAGTTAGGTCTAGAAAGCAAAAGGGGGAATTCCTGTCATTTCTTATGATCTCAAAGGGATGTTGGAGAGAAGAGCACAGCATTTGTCACTTGCTTTGAGCATCGTGTGCTACAGTCGTGTTGAGAAGTGAGAGAAGCACTCTGGAGACATAATTTCCAGTGAGGTTCTTTTCCCGTGTCCACTAACATCTCTAACCACAGACACACATGCCTATGCTTTAAAATATTCTCGAAAGGATGCTCCATTTTCACAGCAAAAACCCTTTGCTGAATTCAAAAATAGGTTTTATTAATTAATGAATCATCACTTTGAATTGCCCTACTGACCTGGATATATTCTTTACAAAATGCTCTTCCCTTTAAGTTAGAAGATGGGTGTGCATCTTTTTGTTAATATTTTTTAGAGAAAATTAGAATTTTAATTCTAGTTTTCTAGTGGCAAATCTTTAAAAAAATTATAATGTAAAATTTCAAACCCAAAACAAAAGGAGAAAATAGACTATAAAGAAACCGTGTGTATTCATTATCCTGCTTTAGCAGTTACTGTATTTTGCCAATCTTGGCCAAATCTTTATAAAGAACAAGTGTCAGGTTATGCTTTCTATATTGAGACATATTCCTGTAAAGAGGCATGTAAATTGAACTATTGTAAATTTATTGGGAAATCTTGCTCTTAAAAATTATCTTAAGTCCATTGGCTAAAGTGAATAATCATTCCCTTTTCTGTTTTTTAGAGTAAATGCTTTTTGTCCTCCTTCCCTATCTCTTCTCCTCCCTCTCCCCACTCCTCGCTCTTCCCTCCCTTCGTTTTGTTTCAGCAGGGAGTACTTTTTGCAATATCTGGACTGGGAAGTTGTCCTTTTCCATAGGATTAAGCATGCTGATAGTTTCAGTGGGAAAGAGGTAAAGAGTGTTATGAAGAGGATTTAAAAAATATATATCTGTGTGTGTGGTTCATGTTTTATGGTCAATCTGGTGAAGCCACTTACTTCCAGCATTAGTAGTAATCACATTTTGATTCCATAATTGCCCACTTTACATTTAACTCAAGATTTCACCAGGTAGGAAGTCAGGTCAAAGTTGTCCCTCTTAGGGAGTGAATGCCTCTGGTGCTTACCAGGGTTTTGGAGAACACGACCTGTTTCACTGAAGTCTGGGTGTGGCTCTCTCCTCGGGATAGAAATATATGACTTCTTAAGCACTGTGGTGGACCCTGCTAGAAACCTTCCTAACATCCATTCTTTCCATAGTGACAGAATTATAATCCTGTTTGGGGTGGCAACGTCCCCACCTAAACCACTGTATGTCCCAGCCTTCCCAATGAGACATGAATAGTGGTTTGCTGGGGATTTGGGGGAAAAATTGTCGTGTAGGCTGGTGTCCTGTCCCCTTCTTCCTTTCCCCTTTTCCTTCTGTGTGGATGGGATACCACAGGAGGACCGCTATCTTGTGACCATGAGGTAAGAAGCGTTGAGGAGTAGATGAGAGAGGGAGGAGGCTGGAACCCAGCTCCTGCTGAGGAATTGCTACACCTGGCTGCACCAGCCACCTCAGGATTTCTTGCTATATTTGAGAAATAAATCCTCTTTGATTAGAGTCAGCTTTCTGTTACCTGTGTAGAAAGGCAATTTCAGATGGACTCATGCATAATATATAGGAAATCATGCCGTTTCTTCACCTCAACCTTGGGTAACATCATTGTGCATGTCTTGAGTTAGGGAAACTGTCTGAGAGAAACGTGAGCAGGACTCAGCCCTCCAAGTAGTGAATGTCTTTCTTGAAAACAGCCCATATTTTCTTGACTTCCTGAACACTTTCACAGGAACTAGTCATATCATTGAGTCACAGATGATTTTTAGACATGTTACGGGGATCGTTTTCCTTGGTGGTGTGAATTTGCTTTCAATGTTTACATGCACTGCATAAATAAAATAATCTAGGAAATTCAGGTTTGAGTAGCTCTACACTTAAAAATGCTATCATTGTTTAGCAGAGACGGTGCCAAATAGGGTGGCTTCTTCTAAGGTGAATAAATCAGGCATGGGATGGTATCACTACAAGGCCTTCAAATGCTCTGAGAGCAATGTGTAAAGGCCATTAAAGTTTTTTTTTTTTTTTTTTTTTGAGAAGTGACAGATTACCTAACACAATAATCCATGCTATTGGACAAATTGGTTTGAAAAGAATACAGCTGGCTTCGTTTCAACACCACTAATGCTACGAACGGCAGCAACCAAATGATACCTGGAGGGCAGGGGCCCTTGTGTGACAAACCTGGCTCTGGGCCAGCTCAGGGGAATAAGCTCAAAGAACGTTTTCTTCTTGTTTTTCTGTCTACATTTGGCACCTGGCAGCCACATAAGGGCTGTTAACATCAGATGTTGTGTAAATCTAAACAGGTAAAAAAATCAGGATCAATTTTTTAAGATAGAAAACTTTCCAGCAATTCATCTTGAACACAGAGCTCTGGCATTCCTCAGTCTCTGTGAGGCCTCCTGTTGCAGCAGATAATTTATGACTCCCACATCTTGGCATTTCGTTAAAACCCAAAGCATTTGACAAACTGTATTTTCAGAAAGTTTTTTCCGTGAGTTGGTTTCTAGCAGGAGGAATTTATGATGAGTTGACTTAATCCTTGCTTTTCGGAGGCATCTAAAAAAAGTTCTTTCTATAAACAGTAGAACTGCGTGTAGGGGATGGCAGACCAAGCAATGGCTAGGATGTCCTTGTGAAAGAAATCTCACCCAATGCCGTTGTAAAGGCTCCTGTGTGCTGCCCAGCTTTCGTGTCTACCTCCTGAGCTAATTGTGCTGTCTGGAGGTTGGCAGGCTTCCAGCCTTACCTGGACCAGTTTTGCTCCCAAACCCAGGTTGCCTGTGTATTCACTTATTACATCTAACCACTGTGAAATCATTCACAGACTTTGGAAATCACATATGTAAGGTGATTTATTTATATATTTTGACTAATAATCTTAACTTGTCATTTCATTTTTAAAATTTGATAAACGGACTGGGAGTTGGAAGAGGGAGCTGTTCATGTTAAATTTATAACCCTGCTTCCTGGCATTTCTGGGTCGGTTATTGCTATTGGATTTCTTTTCTTTTTCTTTTTTTTGGTCAGAAATGTGTGTGTGTGTGCTTGTGTGTGTGTGTATTGGGGTCTCTTGCTTGTTCCTTCGGGTTTCCTTCAATATGTCAATATTGTGTTACACAGAAAAGTTTTGAGAGGTGCAGCCTTCAGAGAATTTTTATTCACTGAGAAAGAGGAAAACTGAAAAATGTGAATATAGCATTTTGTCAGTGTAATTTTTGCCTTTCCTTGCTGTATATACACAATGTAAAGTTAAATGGCGTTTCAGCAGTGATTCAGTTATTTTGATAGGCAAAATGGAAAATTCAGACTCTTAAATATATTTTCTTGTCTGTTTCCCCAATTATTGTCATCTATGTGGAATTCAATGATGGTCACAATTCCACTTCACTTTGAGCTGAATACACATCGCTTCTTCTTAAATCTTTCTTGTGTGTTTCTATGACCAAGAGAAATGAGCAGGGAGGTGTGGGGCAAGTGTGTAGATATTTCATATTACTGTTCCAATTGCTTGAGGGATAATATGAGTAATACTGGTTACTTATGTTGACTGAATGCACAGTTGACTGATTGTTCTCCTGCAAGTCTTGGCCTGTACAGACATAAGTCCATGTAGCTTGGGTTAAACAGCAAGTACAGGCAAAGAAAATTAGCGGTGTGGCAATTATCTGGATCATTCAGATTTAAAACACTACTTATCCTTGAAATGGTTTCAGGGGAAAAATGGTTTTGTGGGGACTTATTTAGATCAGGGTTTGGGAAACTTTCTGTAAAGGGCCAGTACATATTTCAGACTTTGCAGACCTGAATGTCTCTATTGCAACTAGTCAACTTTGCAGCACAGAAACAGCCATAGAGAATACTTAAAGAGGTGGGTATGGCTGCATTTCAATAAAATCTTATTAATAAAAACAGGCAGTGGATCAGATTTGGACAGCTTTCTTTAGATGTTCTATACGGGTCTTTATTCTCTAAGTTGTGTAATCACTAGATCACCAGTGATTATTCTGCCTCATGGGAGTGGAAAGGGCACATGTGTGTGTTAAGTGTGTGTGCATATAGATCTGATCAATGCTATTTATGGATGTTAAGATGAATCAGACTTAAATAAACCCTGAAGCATCTCAAACTACTCGGTTTCAAAATTCAAAATGTTTTACATAGTCTTTTCTCCTGTCAATCTTTTCAATTGTTCCAAGCCTTCCCGTCTACGTGCTGTAGAGAGCAAGGCTGAGAGTGCTGACAGACAGTGGGCAGGGCTGTCTCAGAGGCAGAGAATGAAGGATGGAAAACTGACACCTTCTAGAAATTGAAGACAACGACCTGGTCTGGACTGTCTGGAGAAGCGAGTAAATGAGATGTTTAAGCTGAATTAGGGTGTGCAGGTTTTTTGAGGTGTATTTATCTGTCAGGGATGATTACTGCTTTTGTCTGCCCCATTCTTGCTCCATGATCCATAATGACTGAGTGGGCACACAGCACCGGCCGGAAGAATCAGGGACCTTCCCATGTGTTCGAGGTGGTTCTGGTGGTGAGGATGTCTTTCTGTTCAGACTGGAAAGTCTGAGTTGTGAAAGTCAGAGTTGTCTCTGGCCACGCTCCCTGAAGTGTAGAAAGCCCTTTGGCAGTAGACAGTGTGGCACCAATGGCCTGCAGAGCGATGACATGAACAGAAAGTGTCACCTCTGATCTCTGAAGCTCTCCTTTGACTCTGTGAACCACCCAGTACCTTTCTGATCACCCCCTTTATTTTGATTTAGCTATTTTTAGTTGGGAATTTTACAGCCACAATCAAACAGTCCTGGCTGTTTTTTACCATCTCATTGGTAGAGTATCTGTCTTCAAATGTCAAGTTGTATATAAAATCTATATTTTCATAGAAAATATGTTTCTTTTTAACAAAACTGATGTGTCTATCTTCCTGTTACATTCACTATGTTCCTAAGAGAGGCAAAAGATACCTCCCAATATCTTTTTAGGAGGAAATACATAATTCTATCTAGAACGTTGTGACTTTATACGCACATACTCACAAGACACATACACAACCACACCTACCTCCTCTTTCTTTGGAGTAAAAGTTGCTGTTTGGAGGCAACTACCTTTTACAGACTTCAGGATGAACAAATAATAAAAATAACAAAGAAAATTTCCAGAGAGGTTGAAGCCACTGTGGCAGAACCCAGCAGTTGTTTAAAAATGTTTTCATTGCTCTAAGGGAATTTCTTCTACTTTGGATCCACAAAACCATATGACTGGTCTCCTCTGACAAAGTGAAACAGAAGCTATGACAGACTTCACAACAGAAAGTCAAGTGGAGAGCTGGAAATGAATATAATCAGTGTTCACAAACAAGCTATAAATTTCCAGGAAGAAAGATTCCATTTGACATATTAATTTTTTGCATGAGGCAGTCCACAAAAATCTTGATAAACAGTGTATTTCCCAGTGTCCACTGGACTCTGCAATATGGTCCAAGCCAAAATGGACACAAATTTATGAAAGAAAACTAATCTTTTTGATTCTCAATAGTCAAGATATTCTTTTGACTTTTTATAACTCAATTACAGTAAAGTTTACAAATCTTAAGTGTGTAGCTTACTGAATGAATTTTCATCTGTGTAGATATCCATGAAACCACTACTCACATCAAGAGTTACAGTATTTCCAGCATTCTAGAAAGTTCCCCCATGCCCTTTGTATATCCTCACCAAAGGCAACCACTATTCTGAACACCGTAGATTACTTTGGCCTGTTCTTAGGCCTCATATAAATGGAACTGTAGGCTATGCATTATTTTAGATTTGACTTTTTTTTTTTTTTTTGAGATGGAGTCTCGCTGTGTCTCCCAGGCTGGAGTGCAGTGGCGTGATCTCGGCTCACTGCAAGCTCCGCCTCCCGGGTTCACGCCATTCTCCCGCCTCAGCCTCCCAAGTAGCTGGGACTACAGGCGCCCGCCACCGTGCCCGGCTAATTTTTTGTATTTTTAGTAGAGACGGGGTTTCACCATGTTAGCCAGGATAGTCTCGATCTCCTGACCTCGTGATCCACCCGCCTCGGCCTCCCAAAGTGCTGGGATTATAGGCTTGAGCCACCGCGCCCGGCCGTTAGATTTGACTTTTTTTACTGTACAGTAGGTTGGTGAGAATCACCCACACTGTTGAGTATAGCAGGATACTTTATTTTTATTGCTGTGTAATAGTCCACTGCACCAATATACCGCAAAGTATTTAATTATTTTGTTGCTGATAGAAATTTGGATTGTTTCCTGTTTGGGGCGATTATACATTAATGTGCTAAGAATTTTCTTGTACATATCTTTGAGTACACACATGTACTCTTTTCTTTTCATTAATATACCCGGGAATGGAATTTCTGGATCATAAAGTATGTGTGTGTTTAGCTCTAGTAGATACTGGTAAGCAGTTTCCAAAGTGATTGTTCTAATTTACTGTCCCACCAAAAGTGCATGAAAGTTCCATTTGGTCCATATCCTCATCAACATTTGGCACTGTAAGTCCTTTTAATTTTAGTTCTTTTGATGATTGTATTAGTCTGCTCAATCTGCCATAACACAGTACCATAGACTGGGTGGCTTAAACAACAGAAATTTATTTTCTGACAGTCTGGGAGGATTGAAATCCAAGATTAAGGTGCTAGCAAATTCGGTTTCTGGTGAGGGCTCTCTTTCTGGCTTATAGATAGCTGCTTTCTCTCTGTGTCATCTCGTGGCCCTTTCTCTGTGCATGAGCATGAGAAAGAGCCCTCTAGTATCTCCTCCTCTTATAAGGATGCCAGTCCTACCAGATTAAGACCCTGCCATTATGACCTCATTTAACCCTAATTTCTTATGTAATTTCCCAAGCAAAGCCTCATCTCTAAGTACCATCACATTGGGAGCTGGGGCTTCAATATATGAATTTTGAAGGCCATCTGGATGGCCAGTAAGCATATAAACCTTAAGTGACTGCTTAAGGTTTAAGCCCATTAAAACATTGGTTGTCATTCTCCTTATTGATTTGTAGGAGCTCTTTATATATTCTAGATGCTAGTTGTTTGACAGATACATTAATCACAAATACCTTCTCCCAATCTAAAGCTGGTTGTTACTTATCTTCATCTTGTGTTATGATGAACAGAAGTTCTTAATATTAAGGAAGTCTAGTTTTTCAAACTTTTATAGTTTGTGTTTTTTGTGTTTAAGAAGTTTTTGCCCACATCAAGTTTCTGATAAATTCTCTTCAGCTTTCTTCTAGAAGCTTGGTTGTTTTAACTTTTGCGTTTGAGTCTATGTGGTACCTTAAATTAATTTTCTCCTACAATGTGAGGTAGAGACTCAAATTTTATTTTTTTTCTTTGTCTAGTTGAAGGTCCATTTGACCCAGAACCATTTGTTTTTAAAACTCCCCACTGAATTACAGTGTGTTTTTATTGTAAATCAGATGATGACTCTATATGGGTCTATTTTTGGGTTCTCTATTTTGTCCCATTGGTCCATTTATCTTTGTGCCTCCATCCCTGTCTTTACTACTATAGCATCTTACATCTTGTTATCTGATTGTGTAAATCCTCCAGATGTGATTTTTAAGATTGCTATGGCCAGGTCCTTTGCATTTTCATATACATCTTAGAATCAGCTTGTCAGGTTCCACAAAAATCCTGCTGGAATTTTTATTAGGATGACATTGAATTTTTAAGTTAATTTAGGGAGAATTTATACCCTAACAATGTTGAGTCTTCTAATACATGAAAATGACTTATTCCTTAATATTTTAAGTCTTTCAAAATTTTGCTCAGCAATGCCTTGTAGTTTCTGGTATATAGATTTTGCACATTTTTGTTAGGCTTGTTCCTAAGTATTTTATGATTTTTGATACTTTTATATTTGGTGTTTTTAAAATTTCATTTTCTAATTGTTTTCAGTAATTATGCAATTACTTTTTGTATCCAACAATCTTAAGTTACCTTAACAAATTGAATAGTCTATAGTTTCATTTGGATTCTCTATGTGCACTTAATCATCTCCTCTATGAATAATGTTTTACTTTTTTCTTTCAAATCTTTTTTTTTTTTTTTTTGAGACAGAGTCTCGCTCTGTCGCCCAGGCTGGAGTGCAGTGGCCGGATCTCAGCTCACTGCAAGCTCTGCCTCCCGGGTTTACGCCATTCTCCTGCCTCAGCCTCCCGAGTAGTTGGGATTACAGGTGCCCACCACCTCACCCGGCTGGTTTTTTGTATTTTTTTAGTAGAGACGGGGTTTCACCGTGTTAGCCAGGATGGTCTCGATCTCCTGACCTCGTGATTCGCCTGTCTCGGCCTCCCAAAGTGCTGGGATTACAGGCTTGAGCCACCACGCCCGGCCTTTTCTTTCAAATCTTTTATTTCTTTTTCTTGCCTTATTGTGTGAGTGAGAGCTCTGCTATAATAGTGAATAGAAGAGATTCAAGAGTATTTTCTTGTGTTGTTTTCAGTCTTGGGGAGAGTGTTAGATGAGTTTTATAGGCATCTTTTATTGAATTAAGAAGTTTTTTTGCTATTCTTAATTTGCTAAAAGTTTAAGTCATGAACAGTTGTTGAATTTTATTGAATGCATTGTCTGTGTCTATTCAGATGAATGAACATAGTTCCTCTTTTATTATGTTATGTGGTGAATTACTTTAATTTATTTAGTATATTAAGCCAACTTTGCATTCCTGGAATAAATCCCATTTGTTCGTAATGTGTTAATTTTTGGCTGTATTATTGGATTCAATGCATTACTATCTTGCTTAGGATGTTTGCATCTATAATCTTCCTTTCTTATATCACATTTTGATATCAATGTTATGCTCCTCAGAAAGAAAGCTAGGAAGGGTTTCTTCTTTCTCTATTCTTTGGGAAAATTTGCACAAAAGTTCACAAATGAAGTCATTTGGGTACACGGCTTTCTTTGTGGATGTCTTTAAATTATGAATCCAATTTCTTGAATAGATTTAAGAGTATTCATGTTTCTTATCTCTGAGTCAGTTGTAAATAGTTTTCTTCCAGAATTCATTCATTTTATTTAAAATTTCAAATTTATTGTTGTAAAGTTCTTTATAACCTCCTCTTATTATGTTTTCAGTGTCTGTAAGATGTGTAGTGAGGTCCTGTTTTCCATCTTTGGAATTAGTTACCTATGTTTTCTCTTTTTCTAAATTTACCTTGCTGGGAATTTATAAACCTTACTCATTTTTTCAAACTACCAAACATTTGTGTCTGTTGATTTTTCTCCATTGTGTATGTATTTTATATTTCATTAGTGTCTGTGTTTAACTTTATCATAGCTATTTTAACATTTTTACTTGTGCTTAATTCTCTACTTTTTCCATAAGCTTTTTGAGACAGCAACGTATTAATCTTCAGCCTTTAAAAACTTTAACAATATATGTATTTACTTAATTTAAAAAATATTTTTAACACATGCATTTAGTTCTATGAATATTCCTGTAGGCACTGCTTTAGCAGCATTCCACAAGCCTTGACATGTTGCATTTTCACTTGGTTCAGAATATTTTCTAATTTCTATTTCTATTCCTTTGATGACCCATGGAATATTTAAATGTGTGTTGCTTAATGTCTAAATGTTTGGTGATTTCTTATCTATCTTTCTTGTATTGATTTCTCATTCAATGCTACTATGATCAAAGAACATAGTTTAATTTAAATCTTTTGAAGTTTGTTGAGACTTATTTTATGGACAAGTTTATGGTTTATTTTGGTAATTGCTTTATAAGCACTTGGAAAGCATGTGGGTTCTCCAGATGTTGGGTGGGGTGTTCTAAATATGCCAGTTAGGTCAAGTTGACTAATCATGTTGTTCCAGCCATCTTTATTTTTTGCTGACCTTTTATCTGCATGTTCTATCAGTACTGAGAGAGGTGTATTAAGGTTGGTGCTACTCTGTCCAGCTGCAGAGGCCGGCCTGACTTTAGGGAATATGTGCATGACACTTCCTGGAGTCATAATCAAAACTCATGCTGAGTATGAATGTCAACCCTAAGACTTGGGCCTCATTGGACTGGACATTTCCAAGGTGAGTCAGAGGCCTGTGTTGAAGATTCAGTGCCACGTATGAATGACAAGTCAACCTCTGTCAATTATATAATTGTAATTGTAGGATTATAATGGTAATTTGGGTAGGATTTTTGATTTATTTGGCTGGCTATTTCTCCTTCTTTAAGTCAGACCACAAAAATGCTCACTCTTCCCAGGCTACAGAGAATACACGAAGGCCCTGGCCATGGTCTATGTGAAGACAGCGAGGAATGGAAATGTGACTGGACAGAAGGCAGATGCTGGGAGTTACCTAGGAATTACCTTCTACCTGTAGAGAGCTGTTTTCCTCAGCAAATTCTGATTTTGGAAGTGGAAACTGACAATGCCTGAAGCATGGGTTCAAGCATTTCCCCAAGTCCCTTTCTTCATGGTGAACGCTTTCTAGATGGGCATATATGCTGGCTCCAAATTGTCCAATGCTGTGGGCTTGGTATTTGCGAGGGACCAACAAGTGTGCATAGACTTCTTTGGAGCATCAGGCTGGGGAAGAACAAAGGTTTTTGAATTCGGAGGACCTAAAATTAAATCCTACTCTGGCACTTTCTGGTTATCTGACCATGGGCAAAACTACAACCTCTTTAAGCCTCACTGTTTTTATCTTTAAAATTGGATTCACAGGATTTATGGGCAGGATGAAATAAACAGGAAGCTCCTAGATCTATGTCTGGTCAAAGAGATAATCAATATATGTTACTTCCTCCCCCTTGCTTCCTAGTCTCTCAAGTGAAAGAACTGAAGAATGTCCCTACCTTTGGGGTTAGTGTTGAAGACTAAGAATGGGATTGGCTGAGGAACCTAGCCCTGGGATAAGGCTGGGAATATAAGTGGTCTGGGTTGACAGGTCCAAGGCCTACGGAACATTGAAGTTTTCCCACAAAAGGAATGGGGACCAGTTCTCAGCTGTATTAGACCCTGCTCATTCCCCTCATCTTACGCTGATGCAGTTAAGCCTCCCGGGAGAATTATAAACCAGCCCATCCAGGAAAGACGTGACTGGCACTTCACTTCTGTCCAAATGTGGAAAAGCCCCTCACACATCAGAAGTCCATCCAAATATAATTCTAACACTTTCCTTTTGCACAGGACTGGGATCTGTTAGCACTCATCGCTGTCTGAGATCTGCTGTAAAGCACATCCTAGGAAAATGTTATTGCAGCCACGGAAGGAGGGCTGGTAGTTCTGGCTCAACAGGGGCTCCAACAGAGATGGAAGCTTCTGCTGAAGCTGGTGAGGGCAAGCAGGGGTGATGACCTAATTCTGAGGGCCTGCAGGAGGCTCTGGGAGCCCTACCCTCCCTCTCTGCATGAGTATCCAGGTTGTTCTGGAGTCCAGAGGACAAGTATTTTGGGCAGATCTGATCCTGTCTGAACTGTGAGAACATTACGGGCAAAGTGTGGGATAAACACATGCTATGGAAGATCTCCTCATCTTGGGATGGGCTTCATCTCTAGCAGGCTGCACTGAGAGTGATTCCAGAGGCTCTTCTGGGCTTAGCTGGAAATCAGGCTGAGGCTAATTAGTGATGTCTGCCATGGAGCAGGGACAGGCTGGCTGACCAGTGGCTCCATCATTTTTTGTTTTTTTTTAATGTTTAATTTTTTTTCAAGTGATATGTTCATATAATAGAAAAAGTCAATGATACCACAGGGCATGTAAGGAGAACCATGGCCCCTTGTCTCACCTCTCCATAGTTGAGCCTTGCCCTCTACCCCCACCGTCCCCTCCCCCAAAGCCAAACTCTTTGCATTTTTAAAAGCTATGCTTCTTATGTCCATATTTCTTTTTTCTTTTTCTTTTATTAAGGGCATTTTAGAATATATACAAAAGTTGAGAATAGTTTGAGAAATCCCATGTTCCATCGCCCAGCTTCAACCACTATGTACCACCAGTCTTGCTTTCTTTCTTTCTGGAATGCAGTGGTGCCATCATGGCTCACCGCAACCTCGACCTACTGGGCTCAAGTAATTCTCCCAGCTCAGCCTCCCCAATAGCTGGGATTAGAGGCACACACCACCACGGCCTGCTAATTTTTGTATTTTTGTAGAGATGGAGTTTCACTATGTTGCCCAGGCTGGTCTTGAACTCCTGGGCTCAAGCGATTCTCCCACCTCAGTCTCCCAAAGTGCTGAGATTAAAGATTTGAGCCACCATGCCCGGCCTATATATATACACACACATATATATACACACACGCATATATACACACACACATATATATACATATATATACACACACATATACACACACACACACATATATATATGCTTACATTTTATCTATATTTCTAAATAATATAGTTATATTTGAGTCTTTATTTTCAAAGCCAATAGCATGGTTGCTCTATCCTGGGGATCCATCTATGTTACAGCAAGTCTGCAAGTCACTGAGGGGCAGAAAGATGCCTTGGGTGAGGCATGATGGTCTCCTAGATGGAATCCCTCCCCCTGTGGCCTCCCCTGCAGAGGTTGGCCTTCTAAGCAGTTGACCCAGCAATGAGCTAACATGGGGTTTTGTGCTTCCACTTTGTGAATTTGAGCACAATTTTAGAGATCCTTGCTCCATACAAGTGTATGTGGAGCAGACATGTGTGCTTATGTAATAGCACTCAGATTCCTTCCTGACACTGCAAAGGTGGTAACGGCAATTGTTTCTGAAGTAGCCAGAGTGGTGTAATGGAAAGAACTCACGGTTTGTTGGAACTAGTAAGCTTGGATTGAAATCGGGCTCTGTCATGTAGCAGCTATGTGACCTTGGGCAAATTATATAAACTTTTTGTCTCTCTTTTTTTCACATGTGTCATGCAGGACAAGAATGCTTACCCTGAAGGGGCGTTGTTGTGAGGACCAAATAAAATAACATTCACAATGCACTGGAACAGGATCTGGCATGTAGCAGGAACTCAATAATTTCATATGCTCTCTCTCTCAGTTCATATACTATAGCACATAGTATCTATCCATAGATGTATGTGTATAGATATCACATATAATATTTTACTTTTTTCATAGATAAATGGACAGCAAATCTAATTCACTTATTTTGCATATTTACTATTGTATTTATTTGAAAGATTTAGCCTTGTTACTTTAACTTCTACTTATGACTATCTAAAATAAAAATGTAAGACATAATAAAACAACTCTTTTTAGTAAAACTTAATATAAATTAAAAATCTTACCAATAAAAATTCTTTTTAAAAATAGGTTTTATTAGTTTCATGTAATGCCAAATAATTGAAGACAACGATTCTCTCTTGGTTGGGCCTGCTTTAGTGGACATGTGACTCACACAGTGAAAAGTGTTTCAATCAGGGCTCCTCTGGTTGCAAGTGCCAGAAAGTAATGCAAATTAGTGCAGGCAAAGAGGAATTTTATTGGCTCACAGCTGTGGGAAATCTAGAGGCTGAGTTGTCTACAGTCACGTCACGGTCTAGGGGCTCATAAAACATTGCTAGATTTTTATCTTACTCTTGCCATCTCTCCATCACTTAGCTCTGTGCATTGACACCAATTTGTAGTTTCTTCCACTTTTCAAAGGTATTCAAAGTGACTGAAAGCATCTCTAGTTTCTGTGCTCTTTGCAGCTCTCAATCCCAGAGGAAGAAGAACTTTTCTTTCCCAGAATCCCTACGTCCCATCTCAGGAAAGACTCTGATTGGCTCAGTTTGGTCGTGTGCTCACACCCGCGATGAGATGGTGAGCACAGGGAACGAGTGGTTGCCACGGTGGGCAATCTCACTAGGACCACGTGGAGCTAAAGGGGTGGTTCTCCAAAGGAAAATCAGAGGGTTGATATGATATAACGAATGTTGTTCAGGGTAAAGAAAAATAAAACACATGATCATGTCAATAGATGCAGAAGAAGTATTTAACAAAATTCAACATCCATTCATCATAAAAACTGTAAGAAAGCTAGGAAGAGAAGAGAACTTCCTTAACATGAAAATGACATCTATACAAAATTTACAGCTAACATCGCATTTAATGGTGGAACACTGTGTGCTTTTCCCCTAAGGTTGTGAGTAAGGCAAAAATGTACACTCCCACCGTATGTACTCAACGTTAGAGGTCCTTGCCAGTGCAATAACTAAGAAAAGCAAAGAAAAGGCATACAAATTGAAGAATAATAAAGTGTCTTTAATTTCAAATAACATGCTCATCTACATGGATTATCAAAAAAAGAAAAAACTACAAAGAAGCTACTAAAAGTAAAAAGTAAGAAAAGTTGTACTATACAAAAATTAAATGCATTTCTATAAATGAATAATTGAAATTTATAAACAATCTGAATTAAAAATTCAAAAAAGAGTAACAATTGTAATAACATAAAAAACATTAAGTACTTGGGGATAAATCTAAAAAATATGTAAAACTTGTATTCCTCAAAATAAAAATTATTGATGTAAGAAATTAAAACATATTTAATAAACAAAAAAATACAGCATTCTTTATTGATTGGAAGGCACATTAGTGTTAAAATGTCAGTTTTCTCAAATTGACCAACAGATTCAAGGCAATCCCAGTCAAAATCCAGCAGGCTTTTATTTCTTGTAGAAACTAACAATATTTTATATGAAAAATTTTAATTTGCATATAAATAAAAGGAAATAACTATGTAAACATAATAAAAGGAAATGACTATATAAGTAATAGTAAAAGCAATTTTAAAAAATAAAGAACAGATTTTTTTTTTTTAAATTATACTTTAAGCTCTAGAGTACATGTGCACAATGTGCAGGTTTGTTACATATGTATACATGTTCCATGTTGGTGTGCTGCACCCATTAACTCATCATTTACATTAGGTATATCTCCTAATGCTATCCCTCCCCCGGCCTCCCCACAATAGGACCCGGTGTGTGATGATCCCCTTCCTGTGTCCAGGTGATCTCATTGTTTAATTCCCACCTATGAGTGAGAACATGCAGTATTTGATTTTCTGTTCTTGCGGTAGTTTGCTGAGAATGATGGTTTCCAGCTTCATCCATGTCCCTACAAAGGACATGAACTCATCCTTTTTTATGACTGCATAGTATTCCATGGTGTGTATGTGCCACATTTTCTTAATTCAGTCCATTACTGATGGACATTTGGGTTGATTCCAAGTCTTTGCTATTGTGAATAGTGCTGCAATAAACATACGTATGCATGTATCTTTATAGCAGCATGACTTATAATCCTTTGGGTACATCCCCAGTAATGGGATGGCTGTGTCAAATGGTATTTCTAGTTCTAGATCCTTGAGGTATCGCCACACTGTTTTCCACAATGGTTGAACCAGTTTACAGTCCTACCAACAGTGTAAAAGTGTTCCTATTTCTCCACATCCTCTCCAGCATCTGTTGTTTCCTGACTTTTTAATGATTGCCATTCTAACTGGTATGAGATGGTATCTCATTGTGGTTTTGATTTGCATTTCTCTGATGGCGAGTGATGATGAGCATTTTTTCATGTGTCTGTTGGCTGTATGAATGTCTTCTTCTGAGAAGTGTCTATTCATATCCTTTGCCCACTTTTCGATGGGGTTGTTTGTTTTTTTCTTGTAAATTTGATTGAGCTCTTTATAGGTTCTGGATATTAGCCCTTTGTCAGATGAGTAGATTGCAAAAATTTTCTCCCATTCTGTAGGTTGCCTGTTCACTCTGATGGTAGTTTCTTTTGCTGTGCAGAAGCTCTTTAGTTTAATTAGATCCCATTTGTCAATTTTGACTTTTGTTGCCGTTGCTTTTGGTGTTTTAGACATGAAGTCCTTGCCCATGCCTATGTCCTGAATGGTATTACCTAGGTTTTCTTATAGGGTTTTTATGGTTTTAGGTCTAACATTTAAGTCTCTAATCCATCTTGAATTAATTTTCGTATAAGGAGAAAGGAAAGGGTTCAGTTTCAGCTTTCTACTTATGGCTAGCCAATTTTCCCAGCACCATTTATTAAATAGGGAATCATTTCCCCATTTCTTGTTTTTTGTCAGGTTTGTCAAAGATCAGATGGCTGTAGATGTGTGGTATTATTTCTGAGGACTCTGTTCTGTTCCATTGGTCTATATCTCTGTTTTGGTACCAATACCATGCTGTTTTGGTTACTGTAGCCTTGTAGTATAGTTTGAAGTCAGGTAGCGTGATGCCTCCAGCTTTGTTCTTTTGACTTAGGATTGTCTTGGCAATGCGGGCTCTTTTTTGGTTCCATATGAACTTTAAAGCAGTTTTTTCCAATTCTGTGAAGACAGTCATTAGTAGCTTGATGGGAATGGCATTGAATCTATAAATTACCTTGGGCAGTATGGCCATTTTCATGATATTGATTCTTCCCATCCATGAGCATGGTATGTTCTTCCATTTGTTTGTGTCCTCTTTTATTTCACTGAGCAGTGGTTTGTAGTTCTTCTTGAAGAAGTCCTTTACATCCCTTGTAAGTTGGATTCCTAGGTATTTTATTCTCTTTGAAGCTGTCGTGAATGGGAGTTCATTCATGATTTGGCTCTCTGTTTGTCTGTTACTGGTGTATAAGAATGCCTGTGATTTTTGCACATTGATTTTGTATCCTGAGACTTTGCTGAAGTTGCTTATCAGCTTAAGGAGATTTTGGGCTGA
>NC_037670.1:87070048-87120416 GCF_003255815.1 Theropithecus gelada
GCTTTCTCTTGTGGGCATTTAGTGCTATAAATTTCCCTCTACACTCTGCTTTAAATGTGTCCCAGAGATTCTGGTATGTTGTATCTTTGTTCTCATTGGTTTCAAAGAACATCTTTATTTCTGCCTTCATTTCGTTATGTACCCAGTAGTCATTCAGGAGCAGGTTGTTCAGTTTCCATGTAGTTGAGTGGTTTTGATTGAGTTTCTTAGTCCTGAGTTCCAGTTTAATTGCACTGTGGTCTGAGAGACAGTTTGTTATAATTTCTGTTCTTTTACATTTGCTGAGGAGTGCTTTACTTCCAACTATGTGGTCAATTTTGGAATAAGTGCGACGTGGTGCTAGAAGAATGTATATTCTGTTGCTTTGGGATGGAGAGTTCTGTACGTGTGTATTAGGTCCACTTGGTGCAGAGTTGAGTTCAATTCCTGGATATCCTTGTTAACTCTCTGTCTCGTTGATCTGTTTAATGTTGACAGTGGGGTGTTGAAGTCTCCCATTATTATTGTATGGGAGTCTAAATCTCTTTGTAAGTCTCTAAGGACGTGCTTTATGAATCTGGGTGCTCCTGTATTGGGTGCATATATATTTAGGATAGTTAGCTCTTCCTGATGAATTGATCCCTTTACCATTATGTAATGGCCTTCTTTGTCTCTTTTGATCTTTGATGGTTTAAAGTCTGTTTTATCAGAGACTAGGATTACAACCCCTGCTTTTTTTTGTTTTCCATTTGCTTGGTAGATCTTCCTCCATCCCTTTATTTTGAGCCTATGTGTGTCTCTGCATGTGAGATGGGTCTCCTGAATACAGCAAACTGATGGGTGTTGACTCTTTATCCAATTTGCCAGTCTGTGTCTTTTAATTGGACCATTTAGTCCATTTACATTTAAGGTTAATAGTGTTATGTGTGAACTTGATCCCGTCATTGTGATATCAGCTGATTATTTTGCTCATTAGTTGATGCAGTTTCTTCCTAGCATCAATGGACTTTTCATTTTGGCATGTTTTTGCAATGTCTGGTACTGGTTGTTGCTTTCCATGTTAGTGCTTCCTTCAGGTCTCTTGTAGGGCAGGCCTGATGGTGACAAAATCTCTAAGCATTTGCTTGTCTGTAAAGGATTTTATTTCTCCTTCACTGATGAAACTTAGTTTGGCTGGATATGAAATTTTAGGTTGAAAATTCTTTTCTTTAAGAATGTTGAATATTGGCCCCCACTCTCTTTTGGCTTAGAGCGTTTCTGCCGAGAGATCTGCTGTTAGTCTGATGGGCTTCCCTTTTTGTGTAACCCGACCTTTCTCTCTGGCTGCCCTTAACACTTTTTCCTTCGTTTCAACTTTGGTGAATCTGACAATTATGTGTCTTGGAGTTGCTCTTCTTGAGGAGTATCTTTGTGGCATTCTCTGCATTTCCTGAATTTGAATGTTGGCCTGCCTTACTAGGTTGGGGAAGTTCTCCTGGATGATATCCTGCAGAGTGTTTTCCAACTTGGTTCCATTTTCCCTGTCACTTTCAGGCACACCAATCAGATGTAGATTTGGTCTTTTCACATAATACCATATTTCTTAGAGGCTTTGTTCATTTCTTTTTCCTTTTTTTCCTCTAGACTTCTCTTCTCGCTTCATTTCATTCATTTGATCTTCAATCACTGATACTCTTTCTTCCAGTTGATCGAGTCGGTTACTGAAGCTTGTGCATTTGTCACATAGTTCTCATGTTATGGTTTTCATCTCTGTCAGTTCTTTTAAGGTCTTCTCTGCATTGATTATTCTAGTTATCCATTCATCCATTCTTTTTTCAAGGTGTTTAGTTTCTTTGCGCTGGTTACGTAGTTCCTCCTTTAGCTCTGAGAAGTTTGATTGACTGAAGCCTTCTTCTCTCAACTCGTCAAAATCATTCTCCATCCAGCTTTGTTCCGTTGTTGGCGATGAGCTGCGTTCCTTTGGAGCGGGAGACGCGCTCTGATTTTTTGAATTTCCAGCTTTTCTGCCCTGCTTTTTCCCATCTTTGTGGTTTTATCTGCCTTTGGTCTTTGATGATGGTGACGTACTGATGGGGTTTTGGTGTGGGTGTCCTTTCTGTTTGTTAGTTTTCCTTCTTACAGTCAGGGCCCTCAGCTGTAGGTCTTTTGGAGTTTGCTTGAGGTCCACTCCAGACCCTGTTTGCCTGGGTATCAGCAGCGGAGGCTTCAGAAGATAGAATATTGCTGAACAGCAAGTGTTGCTGTCTGATTCTTGCTCTGGAAGCTTCATCTCGGGGTGTACCCCACCGTGTGAGGTGTGAGGTGTCGGTTTGCATATAGTGGGAGATGTCTCCCAGTTGGGCTACTCAGGGGTCAGGGAACCACTTGAGCAGGCAGTCTGTCTGTTCTCAGATCTCATCCTCCATGCTGGAGATCCACTGCTCTCTTCAAAGCTGCCAGACAGGGCCATTTACCTCTGCCGAGATTTTTGCTGCTTTTTGTTTAGCTATGCCCTGTCCCCAGAGGAGTAGTCTACAGAGGTAAGCCGGCCTCTTTGAGCTGTGGTGGGCTTCACCCAATTCGAGTTTCCCAGCAGCTTTGTTTACCTACTTAAGCCTCAGCAACAGTGGGTGTCCCTCCCCCAACCTCGCTGCCACCTTGCAGTTAGATCTCAGATTGCTGTGCTAGCAATGAGGGAGGCTCAATGGGCGTGTGACCCTCTGGGCCAGGTGTGGGATATAATCTCCCGGTGTGCCATTTGCTAAGACCCTTGTTAAAGTGCAGTATTAGGGTTGGAGTTACCCGATTTTCCAGGTATTGTGTGTCTCAATTTCCTTTGGCTAGGAAAAAATGCCTTGCCCTGCTTCAGCTCTTGCTGGTTGAGCTGCACCCGTGGACCTGTGACAACTCTCCCACATGACCCAGTGAGATGAACCTGGTACCTCAGTTGAAAATGCAGAAATCACCCATCTTCTGTGTCGCTCATGCTGGGAGTTGGAGACTGGAGCTGTTCCTATTCAGCCATCTTGGGCACGCCCTTTTTTTTTTTTTTTTTAGATAGGGTCTTTTTCTGTCACTCAAGGTGAGGTGCAGTGGCACAAATATAGATCACTGCAGCCTTGAACTCCTGGACCCAGGTCATCCTCCTGCTTCAGCTCCTGAGTAGCTGGGACTTCAGGCACATGCCACTACATCCAGCTAATATTGTTTTTTGGAATTGAAGCCTTGCTGTATTTCCCAGGCTGGTCCAAATCTCCTGGCCTCAAGTGATCCTCCCGTGTCAGCGTCCTAAAGTGCTAGGATTATAGGCATGAGCCATCATGTCAGAACAAGAATAACTTTTTAAAAATTGACACATTATAGTTGTACACCATCTGATACAGGCAACTACAAAGCTATTTGAGCGTGACGACATGGTGTTGATGTAAAGTTAGAGGTATAAATCAACAGAACAGAATAGAAAGTCCAAAAATAGACCTACACATATATTGTCAATTGATTTTCCACAAAGATGCCAAGATAATTCAAAGGAGAACAAATAGTGTTTTCAACAAATGTTGCTGGAACAATTTGAAAGCTATATGCCAAGAAAAAAAAAAACCACCAATAAAACCTTGACTCCCACTGGCTGTGTGACCTCACCCAAGTCTCATTTTGGATTGTAACCCCCACATGTTGGAGAAACAGCCTGGTGGGAAGTGCCTGGATCATGGGGACAGATTTCCTCCTTGCTGTTCTTGTGATAGTGAGTGAAATGTGGTTGTTTAAAAGTGTGTAGCACATCCCCCTTTGCTCTCTCTGTCTCTATTCTGCTCAACCATGGTAAGATGTGCTTGCTTCCTCTTCCCCTTTCACCATGATTGTAAGTTTCCTGAGGCCTCCTATCCATGCCTCCTGTACAGCCTGTGGAACTGTGGGCCAATTAAACCTCTTTTCTTCATAAATTACTTAGTCTCAGATATGTCCTTACAGCAGTGTGAGGATAGAAGAACACACTTCCCTAGGGAAGAAAGAGAAAATGTTATGACCTTGTGATGGGAAAAGATTTGTTGGTACACAAGGAAGAGTCATTAAAAATGAATAATTGGACATCAAAATTCTTAATAAAATCTGTTTTCAAACAACATGTTCAGAAAATGAAAAGCCACAGAGAGAAAGGGTTGCAAAATACGTATCTAGCAAAGGAATTGTGTCCAGAGTATATAAAGAACTCTCAAAACTCAATAAAATAAAATAAAAATTCTTAAAAAATGGACAATTTATTTGAGTATATTATTTAACTCAATGAGAGCATATCAGTACCTGAAATGATGCTAAGATCATCAATTATTAGGGAAATGGCAAATCAAAACCATGATGAAACACTACCACACACTTACAGAAAAGCTAAATTTTGGGGGGGATTTTTGGGTCTTGTGATTCTTTTCATATTATTTGTTGAAAATAAAGATTGTATATACTTATGTAAAAAAAGAATGTTGTTAAGGGAAAAACAATTGCATCATTTACACAAATTATTTGGCATGTAATTATGGGTTATGCTAAAAAGTCAATATAGTATAATTTTCATCAAATAGTTTATTCCTCTATTTAATGCCATTCTTCTCTGCAAATGTGTTTGTAGTATTAATTTTATATCAAATAATTTATTTATAGACAATAATACATTACAATGTTCTTGAGCACCTAACTTAACCCATTTAATAATCTTCACCCAAATTCCCATTTTACAGATAAGTAAACCAAGGCTGGGAGAGTTAGGAAGTTTTCCCCAGTCACATGATTAGTAATAAGAAAAGCTTGAATCCAAACCTGGGAAATCAGGCTACAGAGCTGGCATTCTGACTACTCTCTAATGACAAAAGGAAATTTCCATTTAGCCTGTGCTCCTCCATGTGCACAGGTCACAGGACCACAGATGATAAACCAAACCAAATCCATGTTATTTGTAATACACATTATGCTATATATTCTTAAATAAAATTTATTCATCAAAGATTAAGATGTTACAGATGGCAACAATCGACCCTGGGGACTACAAGAAGGAGGAGGGAGGGAGAGAGACCTGGGTTGAAAAACTGTTGGGTACTATGCTCACTACCTGGGTGATGGGACAATTTGTACCCCAAACCTCAGCATCATGCAGTATGCCCATGTAACAAACCTGCACATGTATCCCCAAATCTAAAATAAACATTGAAACTACAAGGGGAAAATGATTAACATGCAATCATTATGGTAAGTATCTCAGGGTGTGGGAGGGTCATAGCAAAACAAGATCAGGTCCTTTCCCTTAAGAAATTTATAATTTGCTTGACGAGATAAAACATGTAAATGGGAAACATTTTTTGAAAACCCAATAAAAGCAAAGCCACTAGCAGCCCTATTTATATGTGCTGGTGAACAAGAACTAAAATCATGTCCTGGGCTGACTGGGTTCAGCTAAGAAAGCTTTTGAGAGAAGGTGAGTTTTAAGGTGGGCTGTGAGAGAGGCACACACATGGATTAGCGAAAGCTAGAGGGAAGGCTTTAACAATAATAAACACTGGGAATTATAGCTGACATTTGTTTGTGTTACCATGTTCCATTCGCTCTGCCAACTCCTCCATGTGCATGCTCTCATAGAACCCTCACCACAACCCCGTGAGCCAGGTACTATCATTATCCTCATTTTAAAATATAGAGAAACTGAGTCATAGGGAAGGTTAGGTCACATGTTTGAGGTTACTCAGCTAGTAAGCAGAACGGGGATTCATACTAAAGTTGGCCGACCCTAGAACCGAAGTTCCCAACCACTATGCCTGGGGTTTATCCCATTTAAACAATGTTAAGCTCTGTCATGTACCAAATACACTGGTAGGACAGAAAGAGCGTTTACAGGGTTCTAGACACGAGAAGTTACTCTTAGGGGCTCAGGTGACTGACTGCATGTGTGTTGAGTTCCTGCACTCAGGTGGCAGAGCAGTTGACCTGGCACAGGGCATTTACAGACATGAGAGGCTCAGCATGCCCTACACCAGGAAATTCCCAGTGTCCACTTTGTCCAGGCCTGATCATTACAGTAATTTCCACAGGGTGTCTTTCCCGGGGCCATACGTTATCAAGGCGCTGCCAGCAAAGTGAAGGTTGGACTATAAAGTAGCAGTCTAATCTTAAACCAGTGAAACAGCAGGGAAAACCATTCACAGAGTTTGCTCACATCAGCATAATCTCAGTGAATCATCCCCAAGGACAAGCCCAAATGAGCAGGAAAGGCACGTGGATGAAATATAATCATCAGATACAGTGGAAAAGAATGAGAAACCAACGAAAAGAGCTGAATGACATTTTCTGACTAACCTTTGGTCATAGTTTTGGCTAAGTGTGCACAGGCACACCCAAAGTCCCTAAGTCCTGGGAGCCCACAAGGAAGAAACAGGATGTGTGCTTGTTTATTTTGTGTGTATGCATGAGTGTGTGTGTATGTGTGTGTTTAAATTCATGGCTAGCAACTCTGCTGTATGTGTTAAATGGCTGAAAGTTAGGAGAGTGCCAGGCTCGGCTTTAATTGGATTTTCTAAAGCATAAATAAAAGGTAGGGAAGGGAGATGCATTCTTTGATGGATGTCTTCCCTCAAGTGTGCACAGCTGGCCGAGTCCCTCTCTTGCCTAATTAAGGGGCTTTATTCTGCTCACGCTCAGAGCTGCTGCCTGCGTGCTTGTCTGGAAGCCGACACCAAGCCCATTTGGCCAGAAATACCTCTAGAGGTGGAGCTGGCCCAGAAGACTGGACCCCCAGAGTGCTATGGAATGTCTATGGGAACAAAGGAGGACCTAATGGACAGCAGAGAAACACGGTGCCCAGCTCTGGTCTGGTAGGAGGTCCCTAGAAGAATGGCTTCAAATGAGACTTAGAGATACACCCAATGGGTTAGCCTTTGGGAAGCGTAATGAGAATAAACCTCCAGTAGTTTTTGAAGGTCAGCCTTTGCTGTGAAGGGAGGTAGGATACGGGTGGGCTTTCAGGGGCTGGGAGAAAAGAGAAACCATCCTGCCATCTTGCCCTCTACTGTCCATTTTCCTCACCAGGACCAGGTATAAGGGAGGCAAGTTGGGCACCAAGGGAGACAAAATTTCAGGCTGTTGTGTACTGTTGTGTACTTGCAGTACTGTAGCCACAGGGATCTTTCAAACATGCATACATGAGTGTATCAAAGACAGAGACCAAGTGCCTTAATCGGGCACTGTCAACCTGGGGATCTCTTGAATGTAAAATTCATATTGTAGGTCAGAAGGGAGATTCTGAGAGTCTGCCCTTCTAATGAGCTGCCAAGGTGATGCTGATGCTGCTGGCCTGGGGACCATAGAACAGTGAGGGTTCCGGTGCCAGCAGAGTCAGGATGTCAGCTGGGTCTGGCCTATCACCTGTTTTTGTAAATAAAGTTTTATGAAAACACGTTCATTTACATATTGTCCATGGGTGCTTTCTAGTTACAGCAGCAGAATTGAATAGTTGCAACAGATTGCATGACCCATAAATCCTAAATTACTTACTGTCTGCCCTTTACAGAAAAGTTTGCTGATCCCTCTTTATGAAATCTGTCTTTGTTTATCGCCTGTTAATTACATTTCGGCCATTTCGGCCAAAAGTCATGCACTTTCCTTTCTGGGGCTTTGCAATTAAGATTGCCTCTGCCTTGATGTTCTGTCCTTTGGCTTTTAAACTTTTACCTTGCTTCTCTGATTTCAGCTTAGATGTCATTTCTTCCGTGATGCCTTGCTTGACTTCCAAAGACTGAGCTAGGTGACTCTCATATATGCTTCCAGAGAGTCTCAAACTTCCCATTGTGACATGAATGTACACTTATTGCCCTAAATGGTGATTGCCTATTTCATCATCTAGATCTCCTGTTAGACCATAGGCTTCCTGAGGAGAGACCATACCTGTTAACTATTGAATCTGAAGCTCCAGGCACACAGTGTTCAGTTTTAAAGTCGATGACTTTATGACAACTTTAGACAGCTTTCTTATGTTTACGCACTCTGAATGGAGAGACATCTTGAGATTCCAGAGAAATTCAATCTAATCTGCTTACCAATACCGGTTTCTTGGAAGAGGATAAAATATTCAACAATGCCGTCACACCCACCCAACACCACACATGCTCAAACACAAACACACACACACAGCTGTTCTTGGCTCTCATTTCCGGGCTAGGCAGAGAACTTACATACATTTTGAGATTAAAATCCTTGAGCATTTAAGAATGGATCTATTTTTTTCTTGAATCTTCTGCACTGAGACATTTTAGAGCTGTGGTAGAAGTTTCAACAGAAGGAGATTAAAACTCTTGTTTATAATGATTCTTGGATTGTATTTATTCCTGTTCTCCTTTAATAGGGAGAATGAAACTCCAGTTCAAGGGGCCATTTCAGGAAAACAATCAGCCATTAGATCAACTGCCTCTTTCAAGAGAATAAGCAGTGGTTTACAAAGCTCATTTCCAGTCAGCGGGGCCAGTGGAATCTTGGGTGAAAAGCCAAGGTCTGCCCAGTGAATACTGCGGGCTGGCCTGGGATCTGGCTATTATAGACAGGCGTCTGCAGTTGCCTCGGATTCTTTCTCGAACAGTGTAGTATGCACTTCCAAGGTGGCCCTTTTGCAGTATGCAGGAGGTGTCTAGTGGCAAGACTTAAAGACTTTAAGCCAACCATTAACTGAAGGTTTATAAGATTATCTTGATCAGATGGTCTGAGCTAACCAGATGCCTATCGAACCAACGATTCTTCAATTCCTTCCTGAGATGTTTAAACCACTGCCACAAGGTTTGCGCATCATGAGGCATTTCCTTCTTTTCCTCACACTCTTTGTTTCTGTTCATTTGTGGTCAGTTCCACCAGGCCTCATTCCCTCAAGTTCATGGTTAACTATCAGAACCTATGCGTGTCCAGGACCACTGCTTTTTTGTTATCACAGATGAGTGCTTATGACTTTTTAATATCATAGGCATTTCCTCCGCAATCTCTCTCACTTTCTTTTTGAAGTGAGAAAAAAGCTCCTTAGGAGAAATTATGTAACTCCAGAAACAAGAGCCAGCATTGGAGACATCCTGTGACAGTTAAAAGCCAAATTCCAGATGTTGGGCTTTGATTCTCCAAAGAAATGTGTTCAAGGAAGGGAGGGATTGGAGTCAGATCAGGAATTCATTAGAGATCTGCTGATTTCCCTCCCTGCACAGTTAAGCGCTCAGGGCACGCAGCTGACACAGGCTTTGGGGGTCAGGGCTGAAGTGGGCAGTATCCTGGGCCCTAGCTGCCCAACAAGCTGCAGGCCTCTGTCTTTCAGATGCCTGGGCCATTTTCCCTCCTGATGCTCTCAATAAATGTTTACCGCAGGACATCTGAGGCAGTACATATAGGACAAGGTCCTTGGAGGAGATGTCATATTATTTATTTTTCTTTGTGCCAGTCTGAATATGTCAAGTGAGTATTTTCTGGACTTTTGTAAAGTTTGACCTCTTTTTCCCTTTTTTTAATGTGAAGTAGTTGCTCATTTCTCTGTTTTGGTTTTGTCATAGTTGGGATTTTTCAGGCCACACACAGTCATACTTTTTAGTTTTGGCAAGGAGTAAACAGCCAAAGCTCATAAATTACATTCATAAATATTTAGTGTACTTAGATGTGCTGAGGATTTTTAAAGGAAAGGAAAGAAAACCAAGGTTGGGTAAAAATAAGCTTTAGCCAGAGAAAAACAAAATCCTTTCTTGTTTGAAAACTTGAAAGCAGTCACTGAGAAACAAAAATGAACTTTGGAAGTGTTCAAAGGAATCGTATTCTGCTCCCAATGTAATAGCAAGGAAAACATCTCTTGATTTCAATAAAATTTTGGGTTAAGTGCTTGACAATGACAGGGTGAAGAAATGGTTGCATTTAAGAGTCAATAAATCATGGAGAAAAAGAAATGATGATCCTAGAACCAGCTAATTATCTAATATAGAGCTGCTCTGGGTCAGACAGTGGGCACGTGCCAGGGAATCTGGTTTTCTCATCTTCCATTCCTTGGGGGGAAGCCTGCATTGTCCTCCAGTCTCTGAAAGAGAAAATTAGGTGTAACCCACTTTAAGAGACACTGAAGTACAGCCATTTGGATGTATCAGAATGAGATAGGAATGATGCTTGCATTGGAAAGATTCTTCACTTTCTAAGTGTATTCACCCCCAGATTTGTCTAGTAGCTGCTCTAGTACATTTAAAATAAAATAGAATACCTAAAACATTGTTTTTTGTTTGTTTGTTTGTTTGTTTTTTTGTTTTTTTAAGAAAAACACACAAAAAAACCCAAAACTTTTTAGGAATGCTCCATTGCATAGAGATGTTCTTGTGCTAACTAATTTCCTCTTAGGTTTATGAAGCTATCGGCATTAACATCATTTTGTCATTTTCCTGCTCAAAAACCTCCTGTGCCTCCCCATTGTCTATTGCAAGGTTTCTCAACCTTGGTGCTATTGACATTGATGTCATTGATTGGGTGGCTTACAAGCAACAGAAATTTATTTCGCATGGTTCTAGAGACTGGGAAGTCCCATATCAAGGGGCCAGTAGATTTGGTGTCTCTTGAGGTCCCACTTCCTTACAGATAGCCAACTTCTAACTCTAACCCCAGAGGGTGGAAGGAGTGAGAGGTCTCTCAGGTCTCTTTCATAAGGGCCCTAATCTTATTTGTGAGATCCCCACCTTCATGACCTAATCACCCCCAAAGCCTCCACCTCCTAATACCATCACCTTGGAGGGGAGTGAGGATTTCAACATAAGAATTTTGTGGGGACATAAACATTCAGACCAAATTACATCCCCACTGGGCCGTGACAGGCCCAAAAATGTTTTTGGGCATTGCCAAATGTTCCCTGTGGGGGAAAAATGAGTCCTGTTTGAGAAACACTGGTCTATTGAATGAAGAGTATAGATCTTTCCTTCTCCACTGTCGAGGGTTTAGTCTCCACCTCCCTTACCCTCTCCTTAAGGCACATCTACCTCTCAGTCCCCAAGCTACATTTGTTAACACCCTTTAGTTTTTTGTTCATGTGTTTTCCCCCAGTTGAAATGCCTTTCCTCTTTCTAGTTCCTATCTAAACCTTACCATACCTTCAGAATACATCTTCAGTCCCAACTCTGTCAGCATTCCCAACCCCATTTGCTTTCTTCTTCCTAATACAAGTAGTATTTATTGTCCCTCTTGCTCTTTTCGGGACAACAGAAACTCCAGAGGTGTTTAGGGGCACCTGCAAGTAGAGAAACCTTGAGCTTCTGGAGAGACCCCTGGGGATGAACTAAGAACCCAGAGTAGAGATTATTGCTCAGGATAGCCCCAAGAGTTCCCTACACTCAGAGGGGAACAGATGCTGCTGAGAGAGGATGAGGCCCAATGAAGCATTTAACTAGGTTTGGTGATATTTGGTGGTCACTTGAGTAGACTGATGCTGAAAGTCCAGATGGGGTGAAGGAACGTGGCCACTGGGGAAGGATGACAACCTTGAGGACCAGCTTCATTGGTTACTGATACCTTGCCACCAAATAACCCAATTTAGGCAGTCAGTGGCAACACCAAAAGGGTGGCTTTGAGGTTTAAGTATCACACGATTCCGTCAGATTCCCCTCTAGCCATTTCTGATAATAATAAAAACATAAATAATAACAATTATTAATATTATTCCATCATTTAGAGTGATCAACTGTTCCAACTTGTTTGGGATGGGTTGGACAGAGACCCTGAAATGTGGGGCTTTTGTTATATATCTGAGACGGTCCTGTGCATACCGGAAAAATTTGGTCACCCTACTACCACAACTACTGCTACCATTCATATTCTAATATTTTCTAATTTTTCTAATATTCTAATAGTTTCTAATATTCTCTTTTAGGTGCAGTTTAAATTTTCTCAATTTATGCAAAGTTAGTTGAAAGCTACTTCAGAAAAAAATTTTTTTTGATCCGTAACATATAATGCAACACACAAACACCTTCCAGTGGGAACTGCCATCCCTAACAAAACTTCTTTTAGATAGAATTCTGGCATTGCTTGTTGCCAATAGAGTGTCCTCAATATGACACTGGGCTGGGAGACTCTTCCCTCACATTGTGCCCGTCTGATTTGGATCAGAACACTCATAGTAATGAGGTTCTACAATCTTGAAGGAATGTCCAAATATCTGAGTATGTCTTCTTTTCCACTTATGCAGCTTAGACCTCTTTTCTGGTTAAGTCAATTGAGTGATCCCACTTGCATGGTCTGAGATTGCTGTAGGCAACTATTCCATTTACAAAGCACCATGAGTTCCAGATAATCTAATTGGTTAATCAGGATTCTCCAGCAAAGTGAAACAGGCCAACAAAACAAATGAAGACAACAAAACTAACTTAATTGTGTTTATCTGAGTAGACTTGGCCACAAGAATACCTGTCCTGAATTCTAGTCTCATATCCATTATTGAAAAGCCACATAACTTTGCACAGATCAGTTGACTCTGATCAGCTGTTGACTTTCTCCTCGGTAAAAAAGAGATGATATTAGTTTGTTATGCTAGTGATTAGTTTGTATCCAACGAGGTGAGAGTATGCTGAGAAGTGTAAGGTGTTATGCAAATGGAAGTCTTTTTGCACTGAAAGCATTCTCTTTTGGTGACTTTTAAAAAAGAGTGTTATGTTAACCTTATCCTAGATTTGTGTTCAAAATCTTACAATACATTGCCATTCAATTTCACGTGCTCAGAGGTTCTGTGTCGTATAACTGCTATTTTTGGCAAATGTCATCATTTCATTCACCGAGCTGTCCTGAAGTTTGGGCCCTGAGGTAGCACACGTGAAATGAGGACAATGGAATTCTCCATCCTCCAACTCCACTAAATTCTGTGGGACTTCACGCAGTGGCCCCTTGATGGTAACTCTGAGCCACAGAGCTCCAAAGTATAAACTGTCAAAAAGTATTAAAAGCCCTTACTCCAGATGAACAGAGGTGATTTCCAATCTAAACCCAACCTCAAAATTCTAGCTGAAAAGAAAACTATCCAATTCTATGATTCCCAAGTGATGTTTGAACCTGGGCTACTAGGGCTGGGTAGTAACTAGGATGTTGGGCCTACTCTACTTTTTCAGTAGTATCTGTAGCAATGAAAACATCAAGGAGGTTATCGTAGTATGTACATGTGTGTGTATGGGGAGATGGCGGAGTGCACCAGTTTTTGAATCAGACTGACTTGGGTCTAAAGAGTTCTGTTCTGTAGCTGTGCTTTGATTTAACATCAAATAAATAATATTATAATTTCTATTGTTATTCTTGCTCAGTTGAGATGAGAATGTGGTCTTTGCATCAAGGATGCCTACTGGGGTGGATCACAATAGGACAACCCTGAAGAATGCCAGTGAGCAGATGGTTTAGGACAGAAAAAAATTAGCTTCGGTCTCATCCAGTCAGTAGGAGAAGCAGCAACTGGAAGGAAGGGTATGGAAAGCTGATTTCCAGTAAGCGCCACTGGTAGATGGAGCAGGAATAGAGGCAAATTGACCTATAGCCTGTAGCAACGGTGAGAAACCTTCAAAATGTGTGGCTGGAGACAATCTCCAGGAGTCAGTTGCAGCCAGGTCAAAACAGGCCTGCTAAAGGAAGGGAAGATGGACCTCAAGGTGATGCTTGTTGCTCTTAAGGAACCCTGCCTCCAGCAACTTCAGCTGCTCGAGGGTTCCCAGATAAACTTTACTCTTGACTGTGAATAGAGATGCCCTAGCCTTCCTCCGCACCATGCACCTTTTCTAGGCTCCATTCCATTCATAGTCATTTCCATGTCCTGAAATCCAGCACACCCTTCAAGGCCTGCCTCAGATGATCCCTTTTCTGTGGAATGATTCCTCTGAAAGTGTTCGCTCCCTTCTATCTAGCTATGATGCACAGACTATTGGGGTAAAATCAAGAAACAACTTGGGAATTTGGGAAGGATAGATTTTGGATTGAGAACTTTTATTTTACCAAGGAATGATGTTTAAAAATGCACAAACAAAACTGTTTTCTATTTTATAAAAGTTAATGTGTTAATTTCAAAGGCAGGAAGGATATGATTTCTGAATAAACAATAGTTTTTAAGGTAGAACAGAGTTAATGCTACCAAAAAAATCTGTCTACATTTTTTTTGCATCATTTCACATTAGACTTCTGATAATTTTACTATGGGTTTAGACCCTTCTGCAGATCGTGGTATTTGGCAATCTCAACCCTGTGATAACTTATTGGTACCTCTTTGGTCCTTCTTAAGGTCCTCATCATGCTGACATTTTTTGTGTTCATGGCTGTTATGTCTATATTGGTTGGACCTAATCCTTACTTATTTCTGTATACTCTAGAGTTCTTAGCCTAGAGTCAATCCCTATGAACAATGAATAGCTGGATAAAGGTGCTGTGATTGAACAAGATAGACTTGTCCAAGCACAGAAAAAATGCTAGGGGCTTTTTCAGGGAGTACTTTACTGCCCTATTTCTGAGAGTTTTACACTGAAATCAGAGCTATAGTAGATTGATTGCATTAAGGGCCCTTATTCTATACCCCTCTCTGACCCATAGTCCTTTAATCTTATAGTGCTCTACAAGGGACCCAGCCACATGACTTACTCAGAATAATTGGATCTTAGCATGCATCATGCAAATGGAGGCTTGAAAAGGTACTTGCTTATTTCTGCTTGTGCTCTTGCCATCTGCTATTGCCTTGAGAGAAATATGTTTGAGCTAGCCTGCTGGAAAATGAGATAGGTGAAAAAAGCCAAGTCACCCCAGTCATTCTGGTTAAGGCCAACCTATATCAGCTAGCAACCAGCCAACACCCAAACACATGATGAGAAAGCCACTATCATTGGCAGGAACAATTGATGGATTGATGTGCAGCTGACAGAGACCTCTTAAGAAAGCCTAGCAAAGATTGGTTGAGCTCAGTTCAAGTTAGCTGGATCCTACGGACTTGATGAGTTTGACTAGTGTTTGTTGTTGTTTGCAACTGAAATTTTGTGGTGGTTTGTTGTGCTGCTTTATTGCGGCAATAGACAATTGATACAAGAGCCTTGGCTACAAGGTAAAACTGGGTGGTATATTAGTTTCCCAGAAATTTTGTGACAAGGAACCACAAATGGATGGCTTAGAACAACAGAAATTTGTTGCTTCACAATTCTAGAGTCTAGAAATCTGAAATGAAGGTGTCAACAGGTCTGTTCTTCCTCTAAAGGCACTAGGAAAGGATTGTGCCATGTCTGCCTCTTAGCTTAATGCAATCTTGGCATTCTTTGGCTTGCAGATGCATCATCCACTCCTTCATCTTCACATATGTTCTCTGGTCTTTACATCATCTTCTATCTTTGTGTGTCTGTCCGTATGTCCAAATTTGCCCCTTTTATAAAGACGCCAGTCATATTGGAATAGGGCTTATCTTAGTCCACTTTGTGCTGCTCTAACAGGGTAATTGAGACAGAGTAGTTTACAAAGAACAGAAATTTACTTTCTTATGGTTCTTGAGGCTGGTCAGTCCAAGGTCAAGGCATTGCTAGGTTTGGTTTTCTGGTGAAGGCTGCTCTCTGCTTCCAAGATGGTGCCTTGATGCTGCACCCCCTGGAGGGGAGGAATGTGGTGCTCTCACTTGGTGGAAGGTGGAAGGGCAGGCTAGTTGAATGCTGTATTAAGCCTCTTTTAATAGCGATTTAATTCTGTTCTTGAGGGAGGAGTCATTATGGCCTAATAACCTCTTAATGGTCCCACCTCTTAATTTCATCACATTGGCCATTAAGTTTCAACACCTAAATTTTGGAGAAGACACAGTCAAACCATAGCAGGGCCCATCCTAATGACCTCATTTTAACTTTATCACCCTGTTTCCAAATAAGGTCACATTCTGAGGTACTGACGGTTAGGATTTCAATATACCCTTTTTTCAGGGAGGAGGCACAATTCAGCCATAACCGGTGGCAAAGTTACAGTGAGTTATAACTGAAAGCCATAAGAACCAGTCACGTGGTATAATTTAAGCCTTCTAATACATCTCCTTCCCAAATCTCTTTCCCCAACCTGCTGGAATTATCCTATGGCCTGCCATTTTATCATAGAAAAAGTCCCTTTTAAAATATCCCTTTGGGATGTTGGAGGATCAAGATAAAAATCATAAAAATCATTATTAGCTAACATCTGTGTTATAAACTGAAGTGAACAAAAAGAGGACTAAGCCAGAAAAAGAAATGGGAAGAGAAAGAATTCTATAAGGAGAAAGTGGCAACTCGGTAGGCATCTCTGAGCCTGGACCTAGTGGCAGTACCTGCATCCTAGGGGGCAGCTGGGAGGAGTATGTCACCTAGGATTCATGCTCAGATTCCCGGGAGGCATTCCTGCGCTGCAATAGGGATCCTGACCCGAAAAAACCGTCTTCCAGCAAATGATTTGCTGCTGTGAATCTCTTTACTTATTCTGAGTTAATTAAGCTTATGTAAAATGCATCTCAACGTTTCCAAAACAATGCACCACAAAATACCAAAGTTTTGATGCTTAAAACCAAATTAAATAAGACAAGCATACTGCCTTTTGATGCTTCAGTGGCATAATGCTTTGTACTTTCAAACTTTCTCAGCCAACAAGAGAGGGGCTTCTAAATTTTGCAAATATACTATCAGCCAGTCCTATCAGCTTTTCTGAATTCACTGCTATAGAAGATGCTTTGTCCAGCTCCGGCTACAAATTTTCCTGCCATCTTGGTAAGATTTATTGTCTTTCAACACTAGCCTCCAGCATTTCTTGTCAAGCCATAGGCCAGGTGCAAATGAAACATTTCATTCTGGCTTTTTTCAAGTTGTAAAAATTAAACCTTCCCTCTAAGATAGGGAATTCTGCTTTGAGAGGGCTTAGAGAAGAGAATAAAGAGACTACCTACTGGCCATTCACCAGAAACCATTTGCAACCTGCAGCCAAAATGGCCTGCACATGATATGATTGCTCTGCCTACCTTCTAGCAGAACTCCAAATGTACCACTTGGCTATTCCCACAGAAACCACTCTGCTAATTTCCACAAAAGAAGCAGTACCTGGTTTGGACAGATGCCTTGTCTCTCTCTATCCTGGGCAATTTGTTAATGGTTAGGTGGATTCTGGTTCTGAAGAGGTTGGAGACAGTGATGAGTATGTGAAATGACAGATGAGTGGCTCTCCACATTGGCTGCACAGTGGAATCACCTGTGCAGCTTTAAAAATACCCGTGATGGTGAATTTTATGTGTCAGCTTTACTGGGTCATGGTGTGCAGATGATTGGTTTAACACTATTTTGCATGTTTGTGTGAGGGTGTTTTTGGATGAGAATAACATTTAAATCAATAGACTTTGAGTAAAGTTGATTGTCCTCCCTAATGTGGGTGGGCCCCATCCAGTCAGTTGAAGGCCTGCATAGAATGAAAGACTGACCTTTGGACTTGAACTGGAACATTAACTCTCTCCTGGGTCTCCAGCCTACCAGCCTACCTGGCAGACTTTGGACTTGTCAGCCTCCGTAATCAAGTGAGCCAAATCCTTAAAATAAATCTCTCTCTATATATACACACCCTATTGGTTCTGTTTCTTTGGATAACCCTGACTAATGCAATAACTGTATCTGAGCCCTTTCCCCCAGTGATTCTGATGCAATTGGTCTGGGGTTGGTCAGGGACACTCATGAGGGGGTTGTTAATTTTTATAGATCTCTGGGTGATTTTCAGGTGATACCATGGTTGACTACCACTGCCAGAGCTTCCCTCTGCCCCTAACACATAAAATGGTTCCTGGCTCAAATCACATAACCAACATCTGGGTCCTGACTTTACTGTTAATGGGCTGAATAACGTTAGGCAGATGACTCAAACTTTTTGAGCCTCAGTGTTCTTATCTGTAAAGTGGGGATAACGACACCAGGACAATTTGATTGCTGTGAGGGTGAAGAGAGGTCAAATAAAATGACCTACAGAAAATCACAATCTTTTCATTTTTATTAGGTGGGATGAATGCATGCATCTTGTGTACATGTTACTTTTGTAATCACCATGCTGTATAAAACATGCCTCTGTAAGAAGGGTGGGTTTTTTTTCACCCTTAGATACTAACCCTTAGCCTCTCCTCTTGGACAAGCAGCTTGGTCTCAGCAGTTTTCCTAGTGTGGCTGAGAGCCCTGTATCTGACCTGGTTTCAGCACAATGGGGGCCAAGCCAGGATGGGTGGGACCCTGGATATTTGAGATTCGGCAATTATTGTTGACTTCAGGCCTCTGTGTGGGGGCTCTGCACAAGGGGACTATCTGGGACTATGATGAAGTCATAGGTCACTTAGAAAATGTTGGTGAAACAAATTGAAATATTGTGGCCAAATCGCAGCTGCATAAGAGAGCAGGAGACATATGTGACCGATTTTCATGGTTAGCTGAGAGGTGCACCATTGCCTGGGGTGAGAGGCTTCAGTCATGCATTGGTGAAAATGATCTCCCTCCATCTCTGGCCGATGGGCAGCTTGCTGTTGATCATGTATTAATTTCAGATGGTCATGCCCCTGTTCAGGTATCAGGGTGCCTGGCTGCGAAGCACGCTCCTCCGTGTGACATTTGAGAGGGACATTTGAGAGGGTTAGGGAAACCACTTTTCCCATACTCTGTCATCTTGAGTGAAATGTATTCAGGACATGTAAAAAGCATGCCCTTTAATTTATGGCAACATAAACAAAACCTAAGCAGCCTGAGCTGAAACTACAAGATGAGGGAGACAGGAGAAAAGTGTGGGTGTGCTTAATGCACTTCATGTCCATTCACTCATATGCATGTGTCTGGGCAGGACGGCTGCAGAGTTTGGACCATGAATACATACTTTGCTCATGTTAAAATTGTGAAAATAGTTGGGTTTGTTTACATCCTGCATTGGAAGAGGACATTTTTAATAGTGTAAGGAAGGTGTGTCATTTGAAAGGATTGACAAGTAGGAAACCTATATTCAAACCTATATGCAGAAAAGCCTATACCAGGTGTGTACATTTTCCCCCTACACAGGAAAATAAACTATTAGATGGCAGTTGGTGGAAACCACCAAGCAAGATCTGACAGTTTTTGATGGGCCTTATTGATTCATCATATGCTTATAGGCTGCCTCTGGGTCAGGCTCTGTGCTCAACTCTAAAGGGGTATGAAGATGTGTTCATCCAATGTCTGCCCTGAAAGGATTTACATTAAAATGTGTTATAAGGCAGTAATTCACACAGTATACAAGTTTCACTTTTTACTAGTGGTGTAATTATATGTAAATTACTTTGAGACTCAGTTTCCTCTTCTGTAAAATGGATTTGATGATCATGGTAATGATGATGATCGTGATGATAATAATGATGATGGTGATAGCAAACATGTATTGAGGACTCACAACCTGCCAGGCTCACAGGCATGGAACTCAGAAGCATGGAACTTTCATGTAGTCCTCATTCAATTCTCACAATAAACCAATGAGGTAGGTTATTATTATTTTCATTTTTACATCCTTTATGGGATGTAATGAAGATTAAATGAGTTAATGTATACAAAGCACTTAACACAATGCCTGGCATTAGGAAACCCCAGTAAGTAAGTAATTGGTAATAATCATGAATATTAAAATTTTAATTAGTGAATAGAAGCCGGTTCCCAAATAATTGTCATAGCTGCTTTAGAAGAGGTATAGGCAAAATGCTGTGAGGGTTCAGAATGGGGAGAGTAACTGTAGAAAGAACAAAGACTTCACAAGGGAGCTGGGCCTTCCAGAAAGGATGTGATCACAACAGGCAGCATGGCTACAAAGACGTGCAAGCAAAAGCACCAGCATGAACAAGGCCAAGAGGCCACATGGACCAGGGGATGTTTAGGGGAACTGGAGTAGGCTGGTTGGCTAAAGGAGCAGGAACTATAGGAGTTAAGATTTAAAAAAAAAAAAAAAAGGAGGCCCTCTTGTGGAGCACCTTGGATGCATTCTAAGAGTTTACACTGAATTTGGCAGGTGGGGAGGCCACCGAAGGATTCATTATAAGTGGTGATAGCCACTGTCAGAGCTGTTTGCTTCTTGAATGCAGCCTTCCAAGAGTTACCCAGGGAACACATAAAATATTGGCAAAGCCATTGGTCCTGGGATTTAAAATGAACTCTGGGCTAGGCCATAGTCCAAAGTAGATGAGAGTTTGGTTTTAATGATGAGGATTAGGTCAGATCTGAAAACCCACAAGGGTTAGATTTAGCTGGTCTGGTCCCTGCATCAACAGCAGTGCCGATATTTTATCTGTTGTTAAGGTGATTTCACCCGTCTTTCTTCCACCCTCTTGCCTGTCTAAGAGAGATACTTATAAGGACCAGCAAGGAGTGCCTGCACATAACACACAATGTTGACAGGGCATGTGGAATGGAATTTGTATAAAACTTATCACCAAACGCTGGAGGATTCTCTCCACCCCCTCCCCACTTCCTCCATTATTTCTTAATGGGACAAAGAGTGATCCAAAAACAACCAATGAATTGTGTATTTCTTGCATGCCTTTGATATGCAAGGCACAGAGCTACAAGCTACATGTCCCTGGCCCCTCTCCCCTAGGAGCTTAGAGTTCCAATGAAGAACCTAAAGCACAAACACTGATAGCTGTAAGGTAAAGTGGAAAGGGGTAAGAACACTTAAGGAGAGTAGCAGAGTGCTTGTGTTGGGGAGGAGGGTGCAGGTGGTAATGATGGGCCTTCTTTGGAGAAAGTCAGCACCTATCAACTGCTTATTTTGTCCTCTATATTTGAGTACACCATCTGCTGTGGGCTGTATGGTGCAGTGTCTTGATATTGGACAGACCTTGGTCTGAATCTGGGATCCACCTTTTACTAGCTCGGACTCCTCTGGTAAAATTTTTGAGCTTCGTTTTCTACAAAATGGGGATTGATATTGCAGCCATGCATTGCCTAATGATGGGGAATACATTGTGAGAAATGTGTTGTTAAGCAATTTCCTCATTATGCATACATCATAGCATGTGCTTACACAAACTTAGATGGTATAGTCTACTACACACCTAAACTATATGCTATATCCTGGGCTACAAGCCTGCATGGCATGGTATTGTGCCAAATACTCTAGGCTACTGTAATATAATGATAAGTATTTGCGCATCTAAACATATCTAAGCATAGAAAAGACACAGTAAAAAATATGGTATAAAAGGTAAAAAAGGGTACACCTTTGTAGGGCACTTACCATGAAGGGAGCCTGCAGGACTGGAAGTTGCTCTGGGTCAGTCAGTGAGTGAGTGGTGGGTGAGTGTGAAGGTGTGGGGCATTACTGTACATGACTGTAGGCTTTATAAACACTGCATACTTAGGCTACACTAAATTTATAAAAAATTCTTTCTATAATAACAAATTAAACTTAGATTACTGCAACTTTTTTACTTTATAAACTTTTTAATTTTTTAAACTTTCTGACTCTTTTATAATAACATTTAGCTTAAAACACAGACACATGATATAGCTATACAAAAATACTTTCTTTATATCCTTATTCTATAAGCTTATATTCTATTTTTAAACTTTGTTTTTTCTACTTTTTAAACTTTCTTTTGTTAAAAACGAAGATAAAGACATACATATTGCAGAGCCTAGCCTAGGCTAGGCTGTCATCTGTAGTGGCAGCTCTCCCTAGATGCAGCACCCCACTCATGTTAGTAACGTGGGTGTCGATTGAGTTACACACATCCTCCACACTCAGTTTAACGGGGCTGACTTAGGCCACGTGCCTACTTCTGAATCAGGAACAATTTTCATAAGTTCCTATGCCAATTATTGGCAAACTGTGTGACCTTGTGTAAGTCACTTAACCTCTCTGTGCCTAATTTTAAAAAAATATGTCAAATTGACTTCACAATAGTATCTGCCTTATACTGGTCTTGTCAGAATTTAATGAATAGTGGTTAGCTTAGATCAGCTATTTTTCAAACCATCTTCAGCAGCCTAGTGCTAAGTCATGAGGTAAATTTAGTGGACTGTGACTAGCTTGAAAACCAAACCAAACCAAACCAAACCAAACAAACAAACAAAAACCAAGATAAGACCAGAGCAGATTGCATACGATAAAGCTAAATATTGTTTCAGGAAACTCTTGTTTACATTTTGTATGTGTTTGTATGTGTATTTGGTTGTGATGGAAAACAATTAATATACTGCTTAATGAAGAAATTTGAGAAACATTAGCTTGAGCCAATGAGGGTGAATGGCTGAGGCCGGAATTGTTCCTTTAATCAGGGCATTGTGAGGAGAGAAGGAATAGATGAAAGGGAAAAATACAAATTGCAAACCCCTTCTCTGGGGTTTACCAAGTGCCAGGCATTGACTTAAGAGCCTTAGGTATATTACACAGCATTGTTGGAGATAGACAACTTTAGCAACCCCATTTTACAGATGAGAAAACTGTGAGAGAGAAGTTAAAACTTAGCAACGCCATATTGTTAGTAGTGGTGGAGCTAGGTTCAAATTCTTTGATGTTCTCTCCAGCCTAAGGTCACGTAGAAGAGTCCATGGAAGGGAGGGGTTGGAAAGAACATCAAAGAAGGGCTTTTCATGATTGCAAATTGGTCTTTCCAAAGCTGTGTTCCTAATAATAGCTGCTGTTTGTTCCAAGTTGTATATTTAGTCAGACTATGTTTCTGGAGCTGCTGTAACAAAGTAACATAGACTGGATGATTTAGAAAAAACAGACATTGGGGCAGGCACTGTGGCTCATGCCTGTAATCCCAGCACTTTGGGAGGCCAAGATGGGCAGATCCCAAGGTCAGGAGTTCGAGACCAGCCTCGCCAACATGGTGAGACCCCGTCTCTACTAATAAAATACAAAAATTAGCTGGGCGTGGTGGTGGGTGCCTGTAGTCCCAGCTACTCAGGAGGCTGAGGTGGGAGAATCGCTTGAACTGGGAGGTGGAAGTTGCAGTGAGCAGAGATCACGCCACTACAGTCCAGCCTGGATGAAAGAGTGAGACTCTGTCTCAAAAAAATAAAAAAATAAAAAAAATAAAAAAATAAAAAAGGAAAAAGAAAAAAAATGCACTGATTTCTAACAGTTTTGAAAGCTTGAAGTCCAAGATCAGGGTGCCAGAATGGTCAGGTTCTGGTGAGGGCCTGCTTCTGGGTTGCAGACTGCTATATTCTCATTATATTCTCACATGGTGGAAAGAGGGTGAGAGAGCTCTCTGGGGGCCTCTTTTATAAAGGGATTAATCCTATTCACGAGGGCTCCACTGTCATGACCTAATCACCTCACCTTCTAGACTATCACCTTGAGGGTTTCAACATATGAATTTTGGGAGGACACAGACCTTTAGTCCACTGCATCACGTTATCCTCAAAAGACCTTTCAGCACATAGTCAAGTTTTTCAAAGGCTCTGAGTACATGTGGGGTGACACTGGTTGGAGACAAACATAATTTCCTTTAAAACACATCTCTGTTCCCCTGAGGTGTGGGAGGTAATGTTTTCATAATGCATTCAGGAACACACAGTACTAGCCACTGAGAGCATATGGGAGAATGGAGGGAGGCTCCATTTGATTCTGATGTTTAGAAGATACTCTGATCTCTTTCTGGGGTATTTGGAAGGGAAATGGGAGGACTGAACAAAGTGACCTTCACATGCCCTGGTATAGGTAGGAACAACAAAGCAATCCCCTGAAAGAAGCCTGACCTCATTTTATATAGGGTCATCTTGGCAGGCTAATCTAATACAGTCGAGGAAGAATTTTTAGAAAGAGTCCCAAGAGGGCTAATAAAATGGCTTTGAATTTCATTATGTTTGAGAGACGGGCACTAATTCAATTAGCCACAAAATGAGCATTTTCTACCCCTTCTGTTCGAAGCAGTTCTGAAGATAGACTGCCTCTAAGCAAATGCTGAGCTGCGTTTTAAAATAGTCTTCCTCCTAAAGACAAACAGTCCTTGTCAAAATTGATCCGGCTCCTGAACTGTTACTTTCTTCCTCTGTGAAATGCAGATCATAGTGGTGCTAGCTCACTGGTTTGGTGGGAGGATTATGCATTTAGCTCAGCACTGGGCACAAAGTAGCCACTCGATAAATGACAGCTATTGTTATCAGTTCTTATGGTAGTGATCTTGTAACCACAAAACAACAGAGACTTTCATTTTTCTTTGGAGGATCTTTCCTTTTTCCCAATGTTTTTACTTTTCCAGGCTTCAAGGATCTTAGTCAGTGACTATAGGGACAGTACATGGGAGAGAATTAAAAACAAGGATAAATGATATTTCACTTGAAATGCACAGCAAAGTTTAAAGGGAATGGAAGAATAGAAAGAGGTAAAATTTGCTCTATCAGACTTTTCAGAGAATTCGGAAAAGACCTCAGTAAAATAGATTAATTAAACTACAAGGCCACGCACGGTGGCTCACTCCTGTAATCCCAGCACTGTGGGAGGCTTAGGCAGGCGAATCATCTGAGGTCAGGAATTCAAGACCAGCCTGGCCAACACGGTGAAACTCTGTCTCTACCAAAAATACAAAAATTAGCTGGGCGTGGTGGTGCACACCTGTAATTCCAGCTACTCGGGAGACTGAGACAGGAGAATCACTTGAACCCCAGACGTGGAGTTGCAGTGAGCCGAGATTGGGCCACTGCATCCCAGCCTGGGCGACAGAGCGAGACTCTGTCTCAAAACACAAACAAAACACTACAGTTTTGTTCATTCACTTGCCATTTACTCATATTTACATATTGAAGTCTTGTGTATTGGTCAGCTTAAGCTAAGGTATTCTGGAGTAGCAAATAATGCCTAAATCTCAGTGGCTTAGAACACAGGTTTACTTGTATGAGATGACAAGATTTAGAAACTACTTGTCTGAATTGTTAAATATTTATTGAATTCCTATTTGTCATTCCTGGTTTTGTGGGGTAGGGAATCATAGATTTTTAAGACATGGTTTCTGGTCTTTGGTAGTTAATTGTAGTGGCAGAAATTATATAGTAGAAGGTCCCCTATCCAAAGCATCTGGGGTTTGGAGTCTGTTGGTTCATCCAAAATAATGGTGTAAGATTATACCCAGAACAAAAATACACATGTCTTCCAGATCAAATATCAAAACGTCTTTCCATCGTAAACCAATTTAGTCACGATAAGTCAGCACCACTTGAAAGAGATAGTGGAAAAAAGCAAAGAGATAGTGCAAAAGTGAAGTCTCTTTACAGTCGAATAAATATATATTGTCATCTCCATAGAGCACAGAAAAAAAAAAAGAGAATGCTAGAATGAGATTACATGACAAAGAAACAGTCATTCCTAATATCAAGCATCTTTCTCAGGCTCTTCTAACAACAGTTTGTAGAATTTATAATATGGCGATGAAAATTATCTCTTTATGTTTAAATTGACAAATAATTGTATATATTTATGACATACAACACAATGTTTTGAAATATGTATATATTATGGAATGGCTAAATCAAGCTAATTAACATGTGTTACTGCACATGCAACATTTAATTGTGGTGAGAACATCTAAAATCTACTGTCAGTAATTTTCAAGTATATAATACATTGTTATTAACTATACATATGGTAATTTTTAATTTGCATGAATGCTCCTTAATAGCAGGGATCCTGTCTTATTTTTGTACTCCATGGCACCAAATCTGTTCTTAGTATAGTACTGAATAAATGTTTGATGAGCATATGAAAGGATAATTTAATATAACATTAATTATGTGAGTAGAATAATATCCAAAGAGTCAATCCTCCTTTCTACATGTTTAGCTTTCTCCCAGAGACAGACTTAGGCCTTGGGAGAGGGGAGAATCTACCTCGGCTGAATTTCCAAATGACATGGCCAGCTTTCTTAAAAATGCATTTCTATTCCATTCCATTCCATTACGTACTTTGTTATGATCTTTGGCTGTCTTTTTCAACCTTATGACAAATCCTCATGGAGCACATATCTTTGAAAAGGAATGTGTGCCAAGGAGAAGAGAGACAGAATTCTACATGCCACCCTAAGTCTTTTTTCTTTTTTCTTTCTTTCTTTTTTTTACTGTCTAGAAGGTCAGCTAGAAACCCCAGTTTTGTGGGGAGGAATTTTTCCAAATCTAAAAAGTACTGCAGAGCACATCAATCCTATCTCCAGCTTTTCCCTAGAATTTATTTTTCCCCTTATTATTTTTTCCCTTATCATTTTTCCCTTATTATTTTTCCCTTTAAACCCTGCTGTTTCCAGTGTATTTATTTGTGAAATGGATTTAATTCTGTTCCTGTAAAGGCTTTAGAAAGTCTGTCAGGGGCACACAATGCTTAAGAATGATGTTAAAATTTTAAAAGTGATTTATGTGACCCTGAGGCCAAATGGCACAGCCTGCAAATGTGATAAATCTAGCAAATAAATAAACAAATAAATAAATAAACATAAATGCCTTTGAGGAGGCCACTGGCCAATAGGCAGCTCTGTGGTTGGCGTTTAGTTTTACAAGAGCACTTGTTAATCCCACATGCTCAGGACAGTTATAAGGGTTTCATTTCCTCCCTAGACCTTAATGCCTCCTGGGTGTGTGGAATAGAACACTTTATTTGAGCCTGGAATCGTGAATGTACTCGCTATAAGAAGATAACTTCATGATATTGATATCACCAGTAGGGGTTTATTTACCTTGAAGTTAGGAACCATGACCTACACAGCTCTTTGCACAGAGCTTTTTACACAGTGTGTATTCTACAAACATGTATTAAATGAATGAATGATTGCTGTATCTCCAGCACTGGGCACAGTATTTAGCAACATGGAAAGCACTCAATAAATGATTGCCACATAAATAAATAAATAAAAGAATTGTGCAAATCACAGTGTCAGCAGGTATTTCTATCTTCAATACTCTTGCATGTCAGAGATAGGCAGTATTGAGGTCTTGTTGGTGGCTTATTGTTATTATTTGAAAATTTCAGTGTTGAGGCCGGGCGCGGTGGCTCAAGCCTGTAATCCCAGCACTTTGGGAGGCCGAGACGGGCGGATCATGAGGTCAGCAGATCGAGACCATCCGGGCTAACACGGTGAAACCCCGTCTCTACTAAAAATACAAAAAATTAGCCGGGTGTGGTGGCGGGCGCCTGTAGTCCCAGCTACTCGGGAGGCTGAGGCAGGAGAATGGTGTGAACCCGGGAGGTGGAGGTTGCAGTGAGCTGAGATCCGGCCACTGTACTCCAGCCTGGGTGACAGAGCGAGACTCCGTCTCAAAAAAAAAAAAAAAAAAAAATTTCAGTGTTGAAAGGTACTGAGATAAGACTGTGGAAGGGGTGGGAGGATGAATGACTAGAGAGAGAGAAAAAAGAGCAAAATTAAATACCTACCTTCCTTCCTTCCTCTCCCTCTCTTTCTTTCTCTCTTTCTTTCTTTCTTTCTTTCTTTCTTTCTTTCTTTCTTTCTTTCTTTCTTTCTTTCTTTCTTTTTCTTTCTTTCTTTTTCTCTCTCTCTTTCTTTCTTTCTTTCCTTCTTTCTTTCTTTCCTTTCCTTCTTTCTTTCTCTCTCTCTTTCCCTTCCCTTCCTTCCCCTCCCCTCTCCTCCCCTCCCCTCCCCTCCCTTCCCCTTCCATTCCCTCCCTCTGTCTCCTCTCTCCCTCCCTCCCTCCTTCTTTCTTTCCATCCATCCACAAACACATGTGTAAAACTAGCTGTTAAAATTCATTAATTAGGCCAGGTGCAGTGGCTAACACCTATAATCCCAGCACTTTGGGAGGCTGAGGTGGGCGCTGGAAGGCTGAGGCGGGCGGATAACGAGGTCAGGAGTTTCAGACCAGCTTGACCAACATGGTGAAACCCCATCTCTACTAAAAACACAAAAATTAACTGGGTGTGGTGGCACGTGCCTGTAGTCCCAGCTACTCGGGAGGCTGAGGCAAGAGAATCGCTTGAACCCGGGAGGCAGAGGTTGCAGTGAGCTGAGATCACGCCATTGCACTCCAACCTGGAAGACAGAGCGAGACTCCATCTCAAAAAAAAAAAAAAAAATTCACTAATTAATGCGGAAAGCTATTAAATCTACCTCCCTATCTGTCTCTATCTTTATCTATGTGTGTCTGGACCCTTCTCCTGAAGCAAGACCCCATAGTTCAAGTACTGTTGGCCATTTCCACTTGTATGTCCACAGACAGCCTAATCTCTGTCATTTGTCTTTGAGAGCTGAGCAGTTGGTTCGTGATTTAAGTCAATGGTTTGTTTCCATCTCAGGATCCACCTTGGACAAGGACTTCTCTATTTCAATGACCCTCCCTGGCCCCTGTTTTATATAAAATTTTTGGTGGGATCCTTCCCAGGCATGTTGTAGAGGTTATCTATGTAAAACTTCTTCCCACCAGTTCTTTTGCTCAAAAACTTTCAATAGCTTCTCATTATTTATAGGTTAAAATTCAAATACTCCAGCCTGGTTTTAAGACCCTGTGTAACCTCCCTTTGGAACTGTCTTTACTCTATTGTCAAGCCCCCTTCCACTAGCTTTGCCCTCGCTCACCCCTAGAGGCCGCTGTTCTTTCCGCTTCCCCCCAGAGACACTCACTGAACATCCTGCTACATGCCAAGCTCTGATATAGGATCTTATTTGTTCTTCCCCTGTTTACTAGATGCAGGAATGCCACCCACCTCCTTCTCAGCTAAGCTAAATCTTAATCATCCTTTAAGGCCCATCTCAAATCTTTCCTTCTCTGAGAAGGCTGCCTTGACAATTCCAGTCTATAGTCCTTCCTTCTTTATTTGAGCTTATCTCTTCCAATATTGTATTAACCTATTTTTTAATGTTTCTCTTTTCTCCAAATTGCACTATCTGTTTCCATGGGGGAAGAATTCTGTCACAGCCTTTTAATGCTTTTTTAGTGCTGATTGCTCGGTGAAGTCACTTATTAACTGTGGGCTAATTGATTGTGTAAATACTTTTAACAGTTTGAATCTCATTGTTTGCTAAATTTGTATCATTTAACAATCAGAAAAATGTGCCACCAAGGCACAAATTATCTCTCATACTAAAAATTTAATTATCAGGATCCATGCAGACATTTTTGCACGTGGCCATTTAAAACATACATTCACCCTTTTCACTCTCTTTACTCTTTTATTTCTAGAATGTTGGTAAAAAGACATATCATGAAAATTAGTCTACTTTGGAGGCTTGAAAAAGATTGAAGAAAAGTCTGCCCAGGACTAAATCTTTCTCTTGTCTTTTGTGAAAGAGTGGAAGGCTCTTAAGGCAAGATCCTGTTTCTCAGGAGGCTAGTCACTTCTCTCCATTGACTAACTGTGCAGGCTTGGATAAATCTCCCAGCTGCTTGTGGTTCGTTGTCCTTTGTTCTCATCTTTAAAAAGGGGACAATACCACTAGCTGGGCCTGAGATCATGTAATGCTCAGGAAAATGTTTTCTAAAATTTTTTTTTTTTTTTTAGAAAGAGGGTGTTACTCTGTTGCCCACGTTGGTCTTGAACTCCTGGCCTCAAGTGATCCTCCTGCCTTAGCCTCTCAGAGTGCTGGGATTACAGGTGTGAACCACCATGTTGTCCCAGGACAATGTTCAAAAACTGTAAAGTACAATTTTGATGTTAGGTTTTATTGTGGCCACTGCCAAATTACCATCTCCCTCACCTTACCACCTTTGTCACCATCTACTTTCAACCCAGTCCTCAAGATGAGAAATGTCCATTGGAGCTGATGACATTTTATAGGAGCCAACAGTATGGCATTTGCCAAGTGTAAATGGTTCATATGCCATATCTTTTTATTTTGGTAAGTTGCAACTTCTGAGAAATTGAGTGGGGCTGATCATTTCTCTCTCTCTTGCTGTACTGCTATCCCTTCTGGTTTTGTGGCTCCAGCTCCCACTGCTGCAGTGGGCTTTTGGATGATAGAAATGTCTCTTTGGAATGATTAGAGAGTTTTAGTTTAACAATGTGAACAGCTGGTCCTGATGTACCATATTTTGTTGAACCTACAATACCATCAATTGTAAAACACACCATCATTTCGTAAATCACCAGGAAAGGCAAAAGTGCTGCCAACTTTAAAGCATGACACACCACTGATTACAAGATGCATCCCTATTTCAGAGTGATTAAAATGTGAAAAATGAGTGTCTGAGAATTGGTCAAATTACAGCAAGATTATTGTTGCAAGCATCTGCTTTGAGTCCTCTGAGCCTGGTCATGGCAGATCCTGGGGTCTACCTGCCCTTGCCTCAGCCTCCACTGCAGCCATAGCACTGCTGAGCGCCCCTATGCTGAGTTGCAACTGACTGGCCTCTTGCTTCTCCCAGGTCTTTTATCCTGTGAGGGCAGTGGTGGAGTTGCTGGCGGAGACTAATCAGAGGTGTGAAAAGAATGCAAAGCCCAGGAGATGGTGTGCTTTCTATTATGACCTGCAATACCTCCTTCAGTCTCCTTGTTTCTATGGTAAATCAGTATGGTAGGAAGTTGCCCCAGAGGCAGTCGCTTCCAGCTCCAAGGAGGCATGTCGCCTGGCTTATATGTTCTGTTATCCAGAGGTGCTAGAAGGTCAGATGCCCATTTGAATTTTTTCCCAGGCCTGAGGAGTTCTTATATGGTAAGAGTTCATCCTGTAATTACAGATGGGAGGCTGAGAAGCCTCCTTATTTAGTACACCTAGGGGTCATTTTAATTTGAGTCTTACTTCAGGCAAAATAAGAGTTCATCTTAGGTTACTTTCAAAGTGACAAATAACCCGATGCCCTGGCCTTGGGCCTAAGAGCAAAGTGGTTTTCTTTTTTCTCCGAGATAGAATCAGGGCTGGAGGGGGCCAGAAGGTTCAAAGCTATTTGAAGCAAAAGGCATGATCCCTGCCCCTGTATGTAGGGAGGTGGGATCACCCAGGTTCTCAGGTGTCACCACCAACTGCAGATATTTCAGCACCTCTTTTCCTCCAAATGTCTTGGGTTTCAGACAGGGAGGTAACCAGACCCTTCACATTTGCTACAGTAATGCTGTTTCAGGCCCTGTTCCTTGACCTTAGAAGTCACCTGCTCCTCTTGAGGTATTATCACCCTCTGGGGTGAGACATCTACTAACCAGATTTTGCTCACAATATTGGGAATAATTTCTAGCTCAAACTCGTCATTGTTTTGTGTGGATCTTGCTTTGGGTAGCAAAGCATGTCATTCTATTATGGCTGTAGTATTATTGACTTAACTCTTTTCATTCACATGATGGATTAGAAGGTCCTGTTGGCATGATAAGAAGTTGCCCCACAAGCAGACCCTTCCAGCTCCACGGAGGCAAGTTGTTGGGCTTATGTGTCCTCTTATGCTAGAAGATCAGGTGCCCACTTGAAGTCTTTCCCAGCCCTGAGTAGCTCCTGTTTGGTAAAGGTTCATCTGTGACATGTGAAGTTAGGAGGCTGAAGATAAGAGGTTTTAATCTCTTCACAGTCTTTCTGTCCACTGTGTGTCTCTGTTCTCTAACCACTTAAGAATGGGGGACTTTCAGAGGCTTTCCAGTCCTATATCAATCAACCGAACTCTTTAGCGTAACACTGACAGCTGTACTAGTCAGGACCTTTTTTTAGCTCAAACTAGCTCAAGGCAAAAGGGCATTGAATGACTCATGTAACTGAAAAGTCCAGGGAAAGATCTGAAGCTTCAGGCACAGGTGGATCGAGGGAATCACATAATACTCTCAGGGCTCTCTCTGTCTTTTGCTGTATCTTAGCTCCTGGTTCTTCATTGTCATAGCTTCATTTTACAGACAGTATCTTTCTAGATAATAGGAAAGATGACTGCTAACATCTCAAATTTATATCCTTTCAACCTCAGATAAAAGAGCCATTTCCTTTTTCTGATATCCTTACATTAATCCAGAAAGCCCTGATTGACCCTGCTCGGATCTTGTTTTAACCCCTGAAGCAGTCATTAATGTCTGTTCTAATGATCTTCATCATTAACACCTGTTCTAATGATCTTCATCTGAGCCACGTGCTCACCCCCATGACTGTGGGTGTCTGGACACAGTGATGATATCCTCGCTGGGACCGCACACAGTGAAGGAACAGCTCTCTAAAGACGGTATGGCTGGTAGACAGACAAACAGCAGGTCTATCAAGGTCTTTTACTCCTTGGCTCTTTCTGCTTGCCCAGCTCCTCCCAGGACTTCCCTAGACTCATACCCACCAAATACTGTGGACTACTTCATGCCTTCATCTTAACACCTTTTTTCTTTACTTTCTATGCTGTTTGGATTTTTTTTGTTTTTGTTTTGAGATGGAGTCTCACTCGGTTGCCCAGGCTGGAGTGCAGTGGTGTGATCTCGGCTCACTGCAAGCTCCGCCTTCCGGGTTCACGCCAATCTCCTGCCTCAGCCTCCTGAGTAGCTGGGACTACAGGCGCCCGCCACCACGCCTGGCTAATATTTTGTATTTTTAGTAGAGACGGGGTTTCACCACATTAGCCAGGATGGTCTTGATCTCCTGACCTCGTGATCTGCCCGCCTCAGCCTTCCAAAGTGCTGGGATTACAGGCGTGAGCCACTGCACCGGCCTTGGATTTTTTTTTCTTCCCCTTCTATACTTATGCAAATTTTTCTTAGTCTTCGAGGCTTAATCAAAATGCTGCTTCCTTCAAAACTCTTACCTATACTCCAAGTTCTTCCACTTTGCCACCAAAGGATTTGGCTGACAGAACTTTTGGAGAGTTTGTTTAATCTTCCCTCTATTTGGAGTTACTTGTTTACATGTCTACAATGTCAAGATTACTCTAAGCATCTAGCATTCTTCCAGTGTCATATAGGAGACAGGCAATAAACATATGTTGGTTGGAGAAGCATTCTTTCAAGGTCTTTTTTTTTTTTTTTGAGAGGATTCGATGTATTAAATCTACCCAAATGCGTGCACGCACACACACACACACACAGGCTCCATATATATAATACCTGCTTAATGATACATACACAGGATTTTTGAATATTCCCAGCAATACACTGGAAATAACACTGTTAGCTTAGTTACAAGCACATTGTCTTATTTGATGACTTTTTAATCTCTGGGTTAGGGAGGATGATGAGTTGCGAATGGGGTTGTGGGAGAAAATCTGTCAAGTGAAAAACCTGGGTGTGCTGTAGGAACGAATGTAGGACCGACATGCATCCTCCCTGGAGAAAGAGCAAGAGCTAGGGGAAGGAAGTTGAGCATAAAGGCAAGAATGCAGCCTCCAGGTTAGAAGTTGGGTTCTGCTGCTTGTTAGCTATATGATCTTGGGCAAGTTGACTAACATCTCTGTGCCTCAATCTCTTCTTTGTAAAGCAGTGATACTAAAGCATTTATGTCATAGGACTCTTGTGAGAATAAAACAAGATAATGCATGTGGAATACTTGACACATTACCTGGCTTCTAATAGGGGCTCACATAGGAGTTTGGCTCCCCCAGCCTCAAAGTCAAGGTACAAGTAAGGTACCTGGTTTTTTTTTTTTCGGGGTAGTCAGGTCAACCTCACTGTCTAATGACCAGAATGATGGATGCACTGAAAGGGTGGAATATGTGGATGGTTAGAGGTCAGTTATCTCTGTTGATAACAACACTGGCAGCAGCAGTTTTTATTTCCACTGCATCTGAAATGTGCAGTCAACTTGAAGACAGAAGGGCAGAAGCCCCCTTTGACCACATGACACCCAGTGTGTGGAGGATCCCCTGTCCCTGGTTGAAGGTCTACCTGTTGAGGGGAGGAAACCAAGCCATTTTATGAATGAACTCTGTACCTATTTATAATAGCATAACTGTAGACACTACAGGAAAGGAATCCCAGAATAGAGTCCACTGCTAGATGAGACAACTCCAGGAACTCTGCTTTTTATTACTCCTTTTATGATGCCCATCATCCCCAGTATTCAAATGCTTTTCATGTTTGTATAGAACAGCTACAATGCTTCACCCAGACCAATGCACATCCCATGGAGAGGAAGACACATATGTGATTCATTTTCTTCAGGGTGAAGTTTAAGGATTTACCTAAGGACCCAAGAATGTCATGAGGTAATTTTTCAAAGTGCAACAGGTGGTGTGGTGATTATCAATTGGCGGGCTCACCTCGTCTTCCACTAATTGGCTATGGGTTTGCATTTCCAACCAGTGACCTACCATGTTAATAATGTGTCGGAATCTTTAAGGAGACAGAGGAAGCAGCACTGCTTCACTAGTAAACAGATGGCCTGAACATGCTTATTACCGGTGCAGCACTTCTGGATACCGGGAGAGTTGTCCTAATGAGCCAAGGCTTCCCTGAATCATAGAATGCGGGCATGGGGTCAGGTTGGGGGGCACTTTAATTGTTATCTAGGCAGGTGAGCCATTTTGCCAGTGAAGAACCAAAGAACCAACACTGACTGTCCACAATTCCCAAAGCACTTTATTTTTCTTTTCACATTAAGATTTATCACATTGCATTGTGATATCTAGCCCTCTGTATCAGGTCAGAGTCTTTCTGCTGCAAGTGACCGAAAACTCAGCTCGAATTACTTTCATCACAAAAAAAAGGACTTCATTGACTCAGTAACCAAAAAGTTTAGCTGGCCCCAGTCTCTCCATTTCTCAGTCTCACCTTCCTTCACACTGGCTCCATTGTTCTGGCATGCTTTAACTGGTGAGGACAAGTGGCTACCACTAGCCTAGACATAGATCGTCACAGCTCCAAATCCAGAGGGGAAAAAGAGGCCCTTCCCTCTGCCAGACTGGTTCAGATGGGCTCAGAAGCACTCCTGAACCAATCTTGTAGTTCTGATTGGCGAGGCCTAGGGTAGATGTCCAATCTAAATTGCAGTGACTGAGACTAGGAGGAGGATAGGTCCTCAAATGATATTTGGGGAACCATTATTAGAAGAAGGAAGAATGGATTTTGGGTAATGCAGAAAAAAATTCTCATTGCTCTCCCTGCCTAGAACTTACTATAGAAAGACAATGTCTGAGGCTGGACAAGGTGGCTCATGCCTGTAATCCCAGCACTTTGGGAGGCCAAGGTGGGTGGATCACGAGGTCAGGAATTTGAGACAAGCCTGGCCAAGATGGTGAAACCCCATCTCTACTTAAAATAATAAAAAAAAATAGCCAGGTGTGGTAGTGCGCGCCTGCAATCCCAGCTACTTGGGAGGCTGAGGCAGGAGAATCACTTGAACCCTGGAGGCAGAGGCTGCAGTGAGCTGAGATCGCACCACTGCACTCCAGCCTGGGCAATGGAGTGAGACTCTGTCTCCAAAAAAGAAAAACAACAAAACAAAACAAAACAAACAAACAAACAAACAAAAAACAACTGCCTGGTGCTCATGCCCAGAAATGGATATCCTAACATTAATCCAGAAAGCCCTGACTGACTCTGCTCGGATCTTGTGTTCACCCCCAGACCAGTCGTTAATGTCTTTTCTAATGATCTTCATCATTAACACCTGTTCTAATGATCTTCGTCTGAGCCACGTGCTCACCCCCACGACTGTGGGTGTCTGGACACAGTGATGATATCCTCGCTGGGACCGCACACAGTAAAGGAGCAGCTCTCTAAAGACGGTATGGCTGGTAGACAGACAAACAGCAGGTCTATCAAGGTCTTTTACTCCTTGGCTCTTTCTGCTTGCCCAGCTCCTCCCAGGACTTCCCTAGACTCATACCCACCAAATACTCTGGACTACTTCATGCCTTCATCTTAACACCTTATTTTCTTTACTTTTTATGCTGTTTGGATTTTTTTTTTTTTTTTTTTTTGAGACGAAGTCTCACTCTGTCACCAGGCTGGAGTGCAGTGGTGCGATTTGGGCTCACTGCAAGCTCTGCCTCCTGGGTTCATGCCATTCCCCTGCCTCAGCCTCCCAAGTAGCTGGGACTATAGGCACCTGCCACCACACCCCGTTAATATTTTGTATTTTTAGTAGAGTTGGGGTTTCACCGTGTTAGCCAGGATGGTCTCGGTCTCCTGACCTTGTGATCTGCTTGCCTTGGCCTCCCAAAGTGCTGGTATTACAGGCGTGAACCACCACGCCCGGCTGGCTCATGATCTTCTCAAGTAGGCCCCCGTGTGTGTTGTTCCCCTCTTTATGTCCTTGTGTTCTCATCATTTAGCTCCCACTTATAAGTGAGAACATGCGGTATTTGGTTTTCTGTTCCTGTGTTAGTTTGTTAAGGATAATGTGGGCTGAATTCTCAGTCTCTTCCATGCTGTCTCCTATTAATGATGTAGTTGTCCTAGAAAGGTTGGGGATCGTCTATGTTTTTAGCATTTTATCCCTTCCATTTAAATCATTTATTTAGAGAAAATATTCTAACTTTGCTGTTCAAAGTCAGAAATTTGAAAGTTTTTGTTTGGATCAGTGGACTTAGGCAAATTGATTGGCACTTTGGTAACTCTTGGGTAACTTATGGATATACCAAATCTGTAGTTATAACAGATAACTCCTAACCAACTGGCTAACCACGTGTGCATTGCATGCCTCTCATGAGCCTCCTCAGCTTCTCTAAGCTCTGTCCCCAGGCTCTCAGCTGCTCACCCTACTCAGCTCCTGCTGTGTTGAAACTCTGTGGGGACCCATGTCTTTCTGCAGCCTGATGCCATTTGGTTAACACACCTGAGCTCCCGGGTTCTCCCACCTTCTCCCAAACTTGATGAAACGACACTCGGCAGGGCATCGGCTCTGTCAGAGGGGCCAGATGCTGCAACCTGGAAGTGTAGGGACATAATTCCCTGTGGTATGTGCTTTGATCAGTGGCAAACAGGAGATGGGAGGGAACCTGGAGGACCAATTCCCTCTCCTTCCTTCCTCTGTGGACTCCTGCATCTCTTTAGGCCTATTGTGAAGTAATGGCCAATATATTCACGCATCACTTTGCATTGCTTTTTATCCTTCCCTGCCTTACTTCTCTTTCTTTCACTTTCATTGCTCTGGGATTGCACCTTCCATAGAAAGCACTGGGATGGAATTCCTGCTTCAGCTCTGTTTTCTAGGAGAACTGGGCTAACATAGGATTATTTTGTTTTCATATGACATTTTCTCTAAAAGTTGCTGAAAAAAATTTTAGGTTCAATCATCTTGGTTTGCTCTGATAAAATGGCATTTATATTTCTCTGTAAGATGGATAAACTGAGGCACATAGAGGATGCAACTTGTTCAAAATTACAGGCTTAATCATGGATCCACTGAAACACAGAATCCAGGTTTTCTGTCTTCCCATCAGATACTCTACACCCAATCACATTTTAGGTCTGGGTCTGCACACACAAAGTACAGAGAATAATTGGGACAATTATCCTAATCATTCAAGTTAAGCAACCAAACTTAAAATAGCTGCATAATTGAATTCAATGTTTCCATTTCACATTGGACCTCTGAAAACAGCCAAAGACAAGTTACTAGAATCTTGCCATTATATTGTTATAAATGCTACTGGTGTTAGCAGGTATGTATTTTTAAGCAGTTGATTCCATGTCTTGAAATATTTTGTCTTCTGTGCCACGTTCCTTTGCTTTTTAACTAATGGAGATGAAAATAAAGTTATAGTAAAGATAATACACTTTTCAGGGGAAATGCCATAATTATAAATAAAACCTTTTAGATTTGCCCAGAAGTGTACTATAAACATGAAGGTAAGGTTAATTAGCAAGTGGACATTTTTGTGCCTCGGGGTCATAATGATTTCAAAGTAACTCCTTGCTATTGGTTTGTGTTTGTTTCAAATGAGTTTTTTATTTTTTATTTTTTTAAATTTGAAATGAAATTGAAGTTAATTTGAAATTATACCCTAATAAGTATAGGAAACCAGTAATAAAAAGGACTGTAACACAAAACAAATTTTGGTACTGGGATATGTTCTAAACCAAACCTAAAAGGAAAGCTTTATTTGTTTCTGGTCTTTTCCGTGTGTGGTAGTTGATAGTTACGGTCGGGGTAGAGTAGGGGCTTGCATTCTTCCGTTATATGTAAGATCCTACTCTCAAGTATTTTTAAAGCACCACTGAGGAACTGACACTCAGGTTACAATGGTTTAATCATGTTACTGTTGTCGGATGTCACGAAGTACCTTTGTCTAGAAAAGGCAATGCATTAACCTAGCATAGAAGCCGCTTCTGCACGTTGGCCACCAGAACTAGAAATGTCAAACCAACATTAAGGGCACACTATGTTTTTTGAACTCATTATAAAAGTACATGAGCGGTGAACCGTTACAGAAAAATAGCCAATTAGATAAGCATTTAAAGTAGAAAAATCTCAGTTTTGGTGAAATGTACATCTAAAAGAACTGAAGAAAAAATTTAATTTACTTGATGTTTACAAACATGCCAGAATGGAGAAGTTGGTTTTAGGTTCTTGGTTGGCTCCCATCTTGGATTTTGATTTTCCCTGTGGCCTAAATCATAGAAGAAACAGGAAGAAAGACGAAGGCTTCATGGAAGATCATTCCCAGGAACCCAGCAATAGGCTACGAATACATTTTATCATATGGCAAAACTGAGATGAAATATTATTCATGTTATATGGATGGAAATTGGAGATGACAGTGACTTGGCCACGGTGTCCAAGACTGTTAGGAAGAAAGGAGTGGCATCTTTCAGTGTCATGAGTTTGTGGCTTACACCATTACCACGGCTCACCATTCACAGTGTGAATTCCACATTCACATATTCAACTACCAAGACTAGGAAACAGGTTGGGTATTAATCAATTCTTATGGAAAACTGGGCATTTAAAATATTCTCAAGTTGTGTGGAACAAATGAAAACCAGAATGAGCTAGCTTCTCTCTTAGTTCTTTATCTCCAGAGTCTTTGAAGCAACTTGGATCTTTCAAAAAGCATCTTTCCCAGGAAAGATGAGGAGGGTCTGGAAAGGAGTAAGAATTGCTAATTTAGCATCTGTAGATAAGGAAATGAATGCCTGCGGTGCAAGAAAACTGAGGTTTGGACTTTGGAGCAACCTTCCAAAACAAAGCTCTTCTGCCAAAGATTCTTAACGCCCACTCCTGTTAAAGTGATAATAAAAGATACCAGGAAATTCAGTGAAATGCATTCATTTTCAACACACAAACTGCGCCAGACTTTCAGTCCTGATTAAAGGCCTGTTTTCCTAGGACAGCGGAAGTCATTGTGTCGAGTGAGAATTTGCTTTTTCACAAAAGGCTAACCACATTTCAGTATAAATGATGTCAGTTTCTAAATGCATAAAAGGCAATAAAGGTTAAAAGAAAAAAAGATTATGAAACAGAATTTGACAATTCGTTCCTTTAGGCTGTGGAGGCAACATACCAATTTCATTTGTGAAAAAGTTAAAACTTTTTCTCATTGCTTTGTTTAAGCATTAATCAGATGTCAACAACTTGAGAAAAGTCATCTGTGGCTGGCTCAGCACTCATTGAGTGCTCCTCTGACCCACCTTTGGGCTTGGTGGCTTTCTCAACCCAGTGGATGAATGGACCTTTCAGAGATGATCCTTATTAACCTGAGGGACAGGCATAACCATCTTTATTTCTCACCTTTTCCTTTGTTCTCTACGTTTTTTCCTTTGATTCCTTCTCCTTCTATATTTAAGAACAACACAAGTATTTGGAGGTTAAAGGGCACAATCTTTTGTAAACCAGCCAGTCATATAAAAGAAACAAGGTACATCATAAATATTTGGATTAGATTTATAAGTCTCCACTGCTATTAAGAGGGCATGTGGTACTCCACAGTCCTAACCAGAGGCAACTTCACCTTTAGCTTGGTTTCTCTTAGCTGAGTTCCTTTTTAAAAAGCCAATCTTCTCCTGTATAGTGATTATTCTTGTAAAGTCATGATATTATAATCCATGGGATTTAGGAAAGTAAAGTGAAGATTAAAGTGCCTGGGTATCTTTGATCACAAGTCTGAGATCATTGCTGAGGATCAAAGTCTTAACTTGGGAAAATTTAGCCTCATTACCGTTTTGAGGTCTGACAGCTGTCTCTGTGCTTTTTAATAGATCAATTCCATTCATCTATTCAAATGAGCTCTTCCAAATGCTTCCTTGATGTGCCAAGAACACACTTCTCATATGTGTCGTTCTGTTATTTATGGATGATATACTGGATTTTTTCAGTCAATCAAATTGGTTATTCTGACACTTTCTGTATACCATGTCCTTCAAAGTTTTTTTTTTGTTTGTTTGTTTTAATCAAGAGATTTCTTCGTGTGGCTAATAGAAAATGGTGGATATTTGTAACAATAATGAAGTTTTATATATCTTTGCACATGGGTATATATGACATTTTAGAAATTCATAACATTCTGGGGAACACGTTGACGCCATCCTCATAAAATTTGTGTCCCTGGGGATGCTGGGTGATCATTCAAGTCCTTACTATCTCATTCTGGAGATGGACTAAAAGTTGTAACATACCAACACCAAGTGGCATGTTACGTATTTATATTTGTGAATTAGAATTTTCCTGAGTTGGGGAGGTGGGGGGAAGACTTTAGGTACGTTCATGGCAAGCATGTCTTGCTTGGCCTCATAGTTTGCGTGAATGAAATGAAAAGATGGAAGGGTGGTGCTTATGATGGATTTTATTGCTATAATAAGAACCTGAGTAAGGTTAATTAAGATTAATTAGGAGTAAGCTAATTTACAGTGGGGGGGAATCTGCTCACAGAAATTGTCTAAACTTACGTATAAATACTAAATAGTAGGAACTATTTATTCAGCTAAAATTAAACTATAACGGGTTTGGTTGAAGATTACCCACAACATAACCATTCAAGGGGAAATACTGTAAGAATAAAAATTCAACTAAGATGCTACACAATGAATACTATACACATCACTGTCTTGAGGGCTCAAAGGACGCTTTGATTCTTGCCTAGCACAATGGAAAGAAAAACAGGAAAGGCACGGTACCTAATATAATAGATGTTGGAACACAAGGCCAGAGAAAACTATGTAGAATCTCAGGTGGCATAAACAGCCAGGAATTGCTTGAGAAAGTGGTAAACAAAGACAGTTGTCTTTCTAGCGAAGGCAATTCAATACTCAGATCTTAGACTATTAGGCCTTCAATTGAGAAGCTTTTGGAAACCACTAACTATGGTAAGGCCAGAAGTGTGAGCATCACATCGTACAGGATCTGAAGTCTTTGTGGATGATACAAAGGGAATGGATGGGGTTACCAGACATGGGATGGTGACATGGAGCCCCAGGATGGGAATCTGTGCCACCACTCAGCATCCGGGAGCTCCAAAGCATCTGCTCATCTGAGGCTACTCCAGGTGGTGTTTTCAAGATAATTCATCCTGAGTGAAATGTTCCCAATAGCCTTTGATCCAGCTACTAATGTCTCTTTTTGGTGATGCCCCAGGAGGTGAGAGTACTTTGGGTATATCCCTGATGGCCTGCCCAATCCTTTAGGTTGGTTTCTTCTCTGCTTCAGTAATGAAATTGTACAGCAATAACCAAAGACCTGCAAAGCAATGTGGAAATATTCACTCATTAGTGAACTATCAGTGCCTCCCATGACTGCTGCCATTTCTATCCATGCAGATGGCAAAGGGCTGGCTTCTGTGTGTGTCTTCCTGAGGCTGTAGAGCAGGGAGATGACAATCACATTAACTTCTCTCTCCCTCGCATCATCCTGTCCATTTGCTCCTCTCTGCATATACTCCCAGGGCCAAAAATCTGGTTAATTCTGAATTTCCCCAGGCAGAGTCTTCATTTAGGTAGTGCATATACAAGGCCCAGCATCTGGGTGTCTAAAATCAGTGTAGTACTGTGTAGACAGATTTCAGCCACCCCAGATGGAGTTTATGCTCAGGAAGTGTTGGACCTTAGCAGAGCTTTCAGACTTATGGAAGAAAAAAGATAGACTTTACCACCTTGGCAGCAGGGAAGACAGCTTTATGTACATGTTCTTACAGGGTTTGGCTAAACATTTTGTACGGTTCGGGTGGAACATGGGAAGAACTGTAATAGAAGCAGAAGCGTTGCAACATGATGGCCCGACCGTGGGGGCTTGGCAGCAGCTTGCTCCAGCTCTCAGTTTGGTACAAAGTGCTATCATTACTATTTGGAAGCAGCTCCCTGTAATGTAAAAAGACTTCCAGGGGAACGCCAGGAATCACAAACCCAGCCATCACAGAACGCAGAGACAACCACGTATCTTTGCAGTGGCCACTGGTGGCCCGGATCTGCCTCCCCAAGTCTTAGGCAGAATCCGGAGTGGACAGGAGGGAGTTGAGGGCAGGGAGGGGTAAAGCTATTTTCTCCAGTCCAGCCAGAAAGCTTGGGTAAACGGGCCCTTCCTTTGTAGTCTTGGGTCTTCTGAGTGATCAGCTAAGGCTGAGGAATCTTTGGGGCAAACTCAAGGCAGCTGTGTGAGTCTGGCCTTGGGGAAAGCGGGGAGCAAGGCAGAAAAACAGAGCAGTGGGAAGTGGTTGCTTGGTGCTGAGTTTGGCTTAGAGTGTTGAGCTCCGCTTGAGCCTTCAAGCTCCAAGCAAAACTCCAGGGGAATGAAACCCACAGCAACCCAAACAAGGTTAAGGCCGGGCAGGAGGCCGCCTGCGGGGCCACACTGCCGTTCACACGCGGCCTGTGCAGGCCTTTCGGTGGATCGAGACGTTTCACTGCAAATGGGGTTTCTTTGGACTCATCAGAGCCAGAGTCGTTGAATGTGTTCAGTCACGACTCGGTTTTTCCCAGAAGCAGAACCCCCTTCTCACACCCAAGACCATGTCTTTGGCTGGCAAGTTATTATTTACCTCGTCGTGGAGCCAGGCAAGGAAGTCGGGGGTTGTTTTTGTGGAGAAATTCACACAGGGATTGAGATGTGGGGGTGGGTTGTAAAAGGAAAATATGAACAGAGATTTGGAGCCGAGACTCTGAGACTCTGTTGGGGTGAACTGCCCCCTCCATAAGAGTCCTAGAAAAACAGAGGCGATGTCGTCATAGCAGCTGCTGATGGCCTGACAGACAGTTTCCGCAGCGCTACATGAGGCCCTTTGGTGTCTCTGTCAGGAGATTGGCAGCTGAATGACACCAATGAGGCCGGGCCTGTATTCCCTCTGGGAATGCCGCCCTAATTGACAGACAGAAGGCAAAGAAGAGGATTGTTTTTGAACCTGAAAAGAATCCCCTTTTTTTCTCCGGAAAGCTCATGCCCCCACTCCCTACAGCTCTATTTTCCCTCCCCTCCTACACTTTTTTTGGAAGGTGTTTTGTTCCAGGGCAGTTACAGAGCTTAATGGAACTGAATGACTTTTACCCTTCACAATCTGTCAGTCAAAGCCCGACTCCAGCACTGTTAAATAAAGTCCTTTCAGAGGCAGACAGGAGAGGAATGTGTCAGTCAGGCAACAGACCCTGTTGTGTTTTAATCTGTCAGAGGGCTGATGAGGAGAGCAGCGGGCCCCAGGCAGGGCACATTCCCAGCAGCCCGAAGAGGCCTTGACAAACCCAGGTGTGGAGCCAGAAAGTCCCCCGACTCCAGCATTCTTGAGGTGTGGACTCAGAGCCCCCAGGCACTCGGGTGTGCAATCAACTGTGAGATGTTTGGGCAAATTTTCAGCACAGGTTTCATACTAAGCATTTTTCACATAAAACCAACCACTAAGTGCCGGGTGTCCGTACGAGGCATGGCTTTCAAATTAATACACCGCTTAGCTGAAAATACTGCAGACAGTAATGCTCTGGCTGAGGGGCCTTCAGGTAGACTCCAATTCCAAACCAATTTTGTCGAGCCACTTTCATTTTTTTCTAATACTTTCCCTTCACATTATATGACAATCCATTAATCTTGCCCATTAACTTAAAATTGCTGGGCAATTTTTTTTTTGCAGAGTTCTCAACAGTTGCTTTTGTTCGCTGTAGATGCAGAGCTTTACATAAAAAATGTCTACCATTAGACATACTAATGACCAATTCCTTATGTTTGGGTGACATTTCCTTTAAGGGGTTTCAAAAAAAAAATTGGAAAAGGATGAGGGTAGAGTGGAAATAGGGCGGAGGGAGTGGGAAAGTTGATTTTTAAACAAATGGGGTTTGTTTTTATCAGCGTGCAGGAGAAAAAGCTACGAAATACCAATACAGATATTTTTACCCAGGGCTGAAGGCCTGGGTGCTGAGCCAGGAAAGGCATCCTCTTGCCGCAGACGAGTGGCCGTGGGTCTGGCAGGGAAGGAGGTCTGCAGAGCCTCAGCCCTGAGGGTTGTTTGGGCTCAGGATAAACTTGAGTATGTTATTTATTACTTGCCTGTTTTCTTGCCTCTCCTCAGGAGATTTTGTGTAAAACAAGAGCAATCTTCCCCACTTCCCCCCACCCCTGCAGTTTTCTTTTTTTTGACATGCCTACCTTCTATCTCTCACCACACTTCCCAAATTAGTCAGTTAGCAAAATTTTGTCTCTTTACTTTTTTCTTTTTCATCCCCTGCTCAGGTCTAGGTATTGGGGTGTCCATCTTCCAGCAGCTCCTGGGACCACTCACGTTACTTAGTGTGTGTGCACTGGTCTATTAGGCAATGAAAAATTCCCCGTCTTCTCTCCTTCCATCCCTCTCTAGACAAAAGTGTAGACTGTGTTTTTTTCTAACCACGGACATGGGCCCCTAGGGATAAACCTGTTTTAGACAGACTAAACTGAAATTTGAAAGGCCTCTGGCGTAGGCCGATAAACTTTGTCAAGCTGAAGTAGGTCTAAAAATGTTAAAATAAATATGGCACACTCGCTGTTACTGAAGCTAAACAATTTCCAAAGAAATGAATTTTCAGCATTTTACCCCAATCTATGAAATTAGAGAATCAAAACGGACTAAATGGGAAGGGATTAACAACAAAACAAAAGCACGATAACTTATTTCAATATTGAGGTGGAGAAAGAAAGTCTTTTCTCAGATGATAATCAGGTTCTGTGAGCCATCTTAGAGCCGATAGTGCCTCAAGTTGCTTAGAAGGGACTATCGGTTAGACTTTATGTCCATAGAAAACTTCATGGGAACAATATTCTTCTAGACTATTAATGAAGTCTTCAACTTCATTCCAAAAATATGTGCTCTGGGGCTTCCTGAGTCCATCCTTCACTGGTTATTAACGATCTGGCACACTTAAAAAAAAAAAGCTGTTTCTCGGTTCACTTTCTGCCTGCCTGCCATTCCTTCTCTCAGCCTAAAACAAACATCCTATTCGGGCACTGCTGGGAAACACTGAAGCCTTCTAAACAAGGGAAACATTTTTTTTCTCTTATCCCTGAGACTTAAAATGGATGCCATGGTTTCTGTTTTTAACATTAATAGCTACGCAAACACTTGCAAGCAAAAGCGTGCAGCTGATAGAAATACTTCTTAAAATAGCAGTGTGTTCTCTAGTGGGTGAGAAAACCCTTCAGATAAAGCTCTCATTCCTCCAATTTCTTCACAGGTGACACTCAAAAAATTGCTCTGGTTAAAAAGCAAATAAACATACACACAAACCAAAAGATACAAATAAACCAAAATCCTACGTGTTGCGCTGGCAGCTCCCAAATTCAGTCCATGAAAGCACGGTTAGGAGCAAACAGCTTTTCATTTTCCCTGTGTCCTTTCCTATGGCTGTGGTTGGAGAGACGTAGACAGAGGCCGCTGTGAAGTCACAATCCAGCCACACAGCGTTGATCCTGTCATGGCTGGTGTGGTTGTCCCACATGTGACCTGAACATCCTTCCCACTCAGTACCAAATACAGTTCATTCTGTGGCTTGATGGTGCGTGGACATAACATTCAGATGTTGGCCATAGTAAGTTTCTCAGCCTTCATACTTAAATGATGCCTGTAAAACATGTGTCCTACTGGGCTTTCATTAGGATGGCTGGAAAATCTTTTGTCTTAGGTGGATGCTCTGAGAAACACAATTTCCTTTCTGGAGTTGCACGCAGAAACAACTGAAATTTGCATCTGAAAGCCTGCTTGATAATGCTTAAATTCTTTCTATTTTTTGGACTAAGATTTGAAATTCCTTTTTCAAGTCTATTTTAATGTTAAGAAACTTAAGTGTCAGTTACACAATAGTACACTCTTGGAGTTTTGGCTGAAGATCTCCAAACCAGATTACCCAAAGACTTGAGGTGCCGTCTCTACAGGAAGATCCAGGGGAAAACTAAACCCAAGTTTGTAAACTAGCAAATCAGTAACCCAGGGTTGAAAACAGGGTCAGAGCCTCGGCCTGCCCGTCCATTTCCTTCGTTATTAGTTCTTGTGTGATTTTTAGTCAAATTAGATCATCTTTGACATTAATTATTTGTAATAATAATAATTCTGGTAATAATAATTATTAATGATAATATAATGTATTGATTATATATTATGTTATTTGTATGATAATAATAACATGTGTTATGTGCATTCCTCGTGCATTCCATATATTATTTAAAAGACAAAAGCCCCCTCTTTGAAACAGTTGAAACAATGTTTACGGTGGTTAAGAGCCTGGCCTTGGGTGACAACTGCTCCCTGCCTGTGATGCTTAGCTATCACATTGGGGTAATAATAGCGTGGACTCCACAAGTTGGTTGTGAACTAAATGAGTTAGTATTTGGAAAGCCCAGGGAAGTATTCCTGGTCCACCATAGGTGCCGTATAAGTGTTATTACTATTATTACTGTTTTGTTCTACTGTGTAGCTTACCTGAATAATGTGAGGGTAGCTTCCACCAATTAGGAACAGCGTTCTTCATCAACGCAATAAGCCCTTTCCTTCCTCTCACTACCAAGCATCCTCCAAATAGTGGTTGTGTTGGCATATAAAATGGCCCAAGGCTTGCAACGATGAATTTCTGGTGAGTGAATTGTTTAAAAAAAACTTTCCTGGGAAAGGTCCCTTGTGAGCAGCCAACCCTACAGGGAGGCATTTAGCCCAGGGCAACACGGAATTCGTCCTAGTGCAGTTTAGACTTCCATAGAGGTGGCCAAGGCTTCTAAGGTACCTGGGGGTGGCATCTCACTCTCTGGGCACCTGTCTGTTCTTGCTGGGCAGTCTCTGAAGGGCTGTGCCCAGCCTTGAAGGCCATATTCGTCTAAGATGTTTGACCTTTGTCTTGTTAAACTTGTCGTGACTCTCCCTTACGTCCATATAGAGCTAATACATGATATTCAAGTGGTCCCTCTGTTAAGAAAATAGCCTAGAAACTAGTGAAGACCTCAGCAGGGTACATAGGCAGGAGGCAGGGCATCCCTGTGCAGTGAGGCCATTCTTGATAACCAGGTCCCCTCCTTTGGCCACCTTTGTGTTTTCCAGACCATCTCACATAGTGGATGCAGTCCTACCCCTTGGGCTTCAGCCACAGCCAAATCCTGCCGGGACATTGCACCCGCTGCTTCCTAATTGCTACCAGATTTGTCACTTTTCCTTTGGGAAGATAGCTAAGTCTAGCAGTCATAGCATGCTTTCCTATTTAACTGGAAGGACAAATAACCCTAAATTTAATCCAGTTTAGTGCAATAAATATTTGTTAAACACCTAAAGATGTCTTTAATCACTTATTTTATTTCCTATCAATAAATTCCTGTATAAATATTGTAAGAATGTAAGAAAATCCACAGACTATTTTAACTACATTTTCTGATAACCTTTGCCCTGCCTAAATTAATTCCCAAATAGCTGTAATGTTGTTCTCATTGTAGAAAGGCAGCACAGTGCTCCCTCTGGTTCTCACCTCTTACAGGCTTGCACTGATGCCCACACACACCTTTGTTTGGTTAATGTGGTAAAATAAGAGGCACCTAATTCAGAAACCCTTCAGCAGGTCTGACCTGGCCCCAGTATAGTCTGTAGACATGATACAGCTCAGGTGTAGCTCAGAACTAACTGGCTCACAGGGACACCAAATCCATTTGGCTCAGCTAAAGTGTGTACTAATTCCTATAGTGCCTTGGCCCTGACAAGAAGCAAGCGACAGATACATCCTGTGGTTGGGGATGGAAAAGTTGGGGTCATCCAAATTGGAGTAGGTGGTGATTTGGTCTTTCAGTCGCCAACTCTGTGATGCAGACATAGTTCATGAGTCAGCAAATAAATAGTTTTAGAGCTCTCAGGCAGGACAGCAACATGCAGGGATGAATCGACAAGGTGATATTGGCCATCTGTGGTGTTTTCTTTTTATTTGTGCAAATTTATGGGGTACAGGAGAAATTTTGTTACATGTATATAATATGTAGTGATCAACTCAGGGTATTCAGGCTGTCCATCACCTGAGTGCAATATATTTTTGTTAAGTAGAGTCACCCTACTCTGCTATCAAACAATGAATTTATTCCTTCTATCTTACTGTATGTTTGTACCCTTTAATCTCTTTGTCTTCATCTTCCCCCTGCACTCGCCTTTCCTAGTCCTTATCTACTTTTCCACTCTCTATCTCCTTGTGTCCAAAGTTTTAGCCCCCACATATAAGTGAGAACATGAGATATTTGTCTTTTTGTGCAGGGCTTATTTCACTTAAGATAATGACCTCTAGTTCCATCCATGCTGCTGCAAATGACATGATTTCATTGCTTCTTATGGCTGAATAGTATTCTATTGTGTATATATACCACATTTTCTTTACCTGTTCTCCACTGATGGACACTTAGGTTGATTCCACGTCTTTGCAATTGTGAATAGTGCTACAATAAACATGCAAGTGCAGGCATTCCTTTGGTATATTGGACATCTGTGGTTTTGCCTGCCATTCCCTCTCTTTCTATCCCTGATGGTTCTGGTGACTTGTTAATTACAGAGCCTCATCCCTGGCCCTGGGTGGTAGGCTCATGGTCTAGGCCTGGCCAACTTCAATCTTGCTCTCCATAAGGATTGGGCCAGGGCATATGGCCCAAGTAGGGTCAGTTATGGCCTTCTATAAAAGCCAGTGTGTGGGCACTGGGACAGATTTGAGATACTTTTGGATGGCAAGCTGTATATAGAGAAAGCCTATGACAAGAGAGAATGAGGTCAACATACAAAAGAAGAGAGAACAGTACAACAGAGAGACGGAGAGAGAAAGATAGAGGGAAGAAGAATTTTCCTATTACTTGAGCACTGTGCTTAAAAAAATTTCCACCCTAAACCCACTTTTCTGCTTACAATTGTTTATATTGGGTTTAGGAACTAATACACAAGATTTCTCTATTCTTTGGGTAACTACTTGGCTTTGGCAATCTCTTAGCTAATCTATGTATCTCTTTCCTCACTTGTAAAGTAGGATTTGTTCTAGCTGCAGTGGCAGACACACAGTACCTCTTAGGGAATGTTTGTGAAATGAATGAAGTAGCTAACAGTATAAGGGTAGTTACTAAGTATTGGGTTTAACTATGTGAAATCACCACCATTTGACCATTTTTGACTACAGAAGAAGCAATTTCACATGTTTAAACTAATAATATTTTCAGCTACTGAGAAAGTAGCCACACCATCAGTTAACATTTGTTGAGAACCTACTATGTGTGGATATTGTGTTAAGTGCTGTGAGAGAGTTTCGGATGGAGAACACAAGGTCCCTCTTCTCAGGGAGGTCACAGTCAACTGAGGGACCAAGAACTTACTGAGAAACCACTGATGACAGTGTTGGCCTCACTCCCTAAACTAATGAAACGATTAGTATTTTTTTAAAAATATTTCTTATTTATCAATGAAATGTCATTTGTACAGTTTGAGAAGGATCTTTTTATAGTGTCAAATTTGAAGAAGAGTTCTGTAACTACTTCCTAGAACTCCTTTGCCTGCAACCTCTGTCTTCTTTGAATCCTTTAGAAACTGTTACACTGCAGCCCCCAAAGTCAAGAATCAAGGAAAATACAGAACATAATACAATATGCCTTTTCGTTTGATCTCTGTACTGATTCACCCCACCTGCATGAGAATTTTCTCCTTCCTTCCTTCCTTCCTTCCTTCCTTCCTTCCTTCCTTCCTTCCTTCCTCTCTCTCTTTCCCTCTTTCTCTTTCTCCTTCCTTCCCTTCCCTTCCCTCCCTCCCTCTCTTTCTCTCTCTTTCTTTCTTTTCTTTCCTTTCTTTCCTTTTTCTTTCCTTTCTCTCCTTCCTTTCCTTCCCTCCCTCCCTCCCTCTTTTTCTTTCTCTTTCTTCCTTCCTTTCTTCCTTCCTTCCTTCCTTCCTTTCCTTCCTTCCTTCCTTCCTTCCTTCCTTCCTTCCTTCCTTCCTCTCTCTCTTTCCCTCTTTCTCTTTCTCCTTCCTTCCCTTCCCTTCCCTCCCTCCCTCTCTTTCTCTCTCTTTCTTTCTTTTCTTTCCTTTCTTTCCTTTTTCTTTCCTTTCTCTCCTTCCTTTCCTTCCCTCCCTCCCTCCCTCTTTTTCTTTCTCTTTCTTCCTTCCTTTCTTCCTTCCTTCCTTCCTTCCTTTCCTTCCTTCCTTCCTTCCTTCCTTCCTTCCTTCCTTCCTTCCTTCCTTCCTTCCTTCCTTCCTTCCTTCCTTCCTTCCTC